>NC_053133.1:2270265-2297310 GCF_010015445.1 Perca fluviatilis | reverse complement strand
AACTCTGAAATTTGCCAGATGTTTCAGCAGTGCAGTCTGAAATGCATTTAGCTTTAAAGATTTTTCATACAATTTGTTTCATATTTCCTGCATATGTGAGTCATTATCTGTTAGAAATCTACTCAGACCTCACAATGTTCTACACATTTTGTCATTATTCAACCTTTAAAGCAAACAGTTCAGTTTAAGCGTCAACTTTTAACTGTTTAATGAAATTCATACTTCTTAAAAGCGATTTCCACTTTTTTAATTATTCTTCAGCTTCCAGTAAAGACCTCACAATGTTTCTACATATTTTGTCATTTTTTCAGCTTTTATAGCCAACAATTCAGTTTAGCGTCAACTTTAGAACTTTTAGCGATTTCCACTTTTCAGCTATTCTCACTATTTCGCTTCTTCTTACAGATTTAAATATTCATCCAGTTAGCTTTAGCAATTCTTAATTCAGCATTCCACGCATTTTCCGCAGGAAATGCATTTTAAGGAATGCTGTTCTACATTCCACCTATTGTTATTACGTTTTTATTGGGAATGCTGTTCACCACAACTTTTATTCCACCTATTGTTATCCTGTTCTTTGTTATTCTTCATTTTATTATTATTCCATTACGTTTTTGGCTCTCTGTAACTTCTGCATACTTTCACCTATTTAAACCATTCAACTTTTCAAATGTTCAGCTCTTTCAGCTAATGATGGGACTTCTTCAACTTTTTTTTCTACTATTTATACTTTTTTAAAATATTCAGCTTTTTAACACTTTTTTTTAACATTAAAGTCAATGAGAGCAGCCTTCAAATCCTTCAAATCCTCTTCCGGCTCCCAAAATTTTCAGCTCCTTCATACTTTCACCTACAGATGCCAAACAAACTTTAAAATGTTCACAAAATATTCAGCTATCAAACGTATCTTTTTCAGTTTGATATCTTTTACAGTTTTTGTGAAACAGCTGTTTTAAGTTTGAGTGATTATTTCAGGAAATTTTATCGATTAAACAGGGGTGTGTATTGCGCTTGCTTAGAGTGGATGACATCACAGCTAGAGGGTGAAGCTTCAAAAAATTATCTTAGTTCCTTGTCTGTAAACGCTGCTCTACGCCCACAATATTTACTTGTCATACACAATTTATACCCAAAACGTAGGTATTTTTGTCTAGTTTCAGGCATTCTACTCAGCTTTGTGATGCGCTTTTACTTTTGGCTGGTTGAGCTTCCAAATGACAAGATGTCCAAATCTATCTCCATTGGGTCCAATGTTAAAACTTCGTGGATATTTCCCAGCGGAAACACTGAGACGAACCACTTTTTAAATGGCGCTGATATGCCCACATTTCTAAGTTTATCAAGCATAATTTTTATACCGTACGTTCACAAAGGCCATGTTGTGGTGCTCACAATGACATCATTTGACTGATAGGAGTTATAGATTTGTCAGTCCGAGGCTTTGTTTGAGAGCTTGCTCTCAGTGTCTGAAGTGCTGCGGTGTGCTACAGGAGACATTAAGAGCAGGTGCTATCGTTAACAGATCAAAGAGATGTTTATAAACATGGGCCAGGCTCTTAGTAACCATGACAACCCTTTCACAGACAGTCTACTGATTACTCCAGGCTTGCTGTAGGAGTCAACTAACTAGACTAACTATGATCATCAGGCTAGATCATTTGTGTTCCACTTCTGTCTGTCTGTCTGTCTGTCTGTCTGTCTGTCTGTCTGTCTCCTTATCTGTCTGTGTCTCCCTCCCTCCCTCTGTCTGTATCCCTCCCTCTTGTCTCCCCCTCTTTCTCTATGCCTCCCTCCTTCCTTCTTTCTCTTTTCTCTGTCTTCCTCCCTCCTCTCTTCCCCTCCTTCCTTCCTTTAGTCTCCCTCCCTCTGTCTCTCCCTCCCTCTGTCTCTCCCTCCCTCCATCCTTCTCAAACTCTCTTTCTGTCCTCTTCTTTCCTCTTTCTGTCCTCTTTCTTCTTTCTTTCCTCTTTCTTCTTTCCTCTTTCTGTCCTCTCGCTCTCTGTTCTCTTTCCTCTTTCTGTCCTCTCGCTCTCTTTCCTCTGTCGTCTTTCTGTCCTCTTCTTTCCTCTTTCTGTCCTCTTTCTTCTTTCTTTCCTCTTTCTTCTTTCCTCTTTCTTTCCTCTCGCTCTCTGTTCTCTTTACTCTTTCTGTCCTCTTTCTGTCCTCTTTCCTCTTTCTGTCCTCTTTCTTCTTTCTGTCCTCTCGCTCTCTTTCCTCTTTCTGTCCTCTTTCTTTCCTCTTTCTGTCCTCTCGCTCTCTGTTCTCTTTCCCCTTTCTGTCCTCTCGCTCTCTTTCTGTCCTCTTTCCTCTTTCCTTCCTCTTTCTGTTCTCTCGCTCTCTGTTCTCTTTCTGTCCTCTCGCTCTCTTTCTGTCCTTTTTCCTCTTTCTATCCTCTGTTCTCTTTCCTCTTTCTTCTTTCCTCTTTCTTTCCTCTCACTCTCTTTCCTCTTTCTGTCCTCTTTCTTCTTTCCTCTTTCTGTCAGTAAGAGCGGTGTTTCAACTATTCTTCAGCTTCAGCTAAAGACCTCACAATGTTCTACATATTTTGTCATTTTTCCACTTTTATAGCCAACAATTCAGTTTAAGCGTCAACTTTGAACTTTTTAATGATTTCCCTTTTCAACTATTCTCACTACTTCAACTTCTTCTTACCGGTTGAGCTATTCATCCAGTTAGCTTTTAGCAATTCAGCTATTCAGCATTCACGCATTTTCGCCCAGGAAATGCATTTTCTAGTTATTCTTCATTTTATTATTATTCCGTGCGTTTTTGGCTCTCTGTAACTTCTGCATACTTTCACCTATTTAAACCATTCAACTTTTCAAATGTTCAGCTCTTTCAGCTAATGATGGGACTTCTTCAACTTTTTTCTACTATTTATACTTTTTAAAATATTCAGCTTTTTAACACTTTTTTTAACATTAAAGTCAATGAGAGCAGCCTTCAAATCCTTCAAATCCTCTTCCCGCTCCCAAAATTTTCAGCTCCTTCATACTTTCACCTACAGATGCCAACACACTTTAAAATGTTCACAAAATATTCAGCTATCCAAACGTATCTTTTCAGTTTGATATCTTTTACAGTTTTTGTGAAACAGCTGTTTAAGTTTAGTGATCATTTCAGGAATTTTGCTCGATACAGACGTGTGTGTATTGCGCTTGCTGCTAGAGTGGATGACATCACAGCTAGAGGGTGAAGCTTCGAAAAATTATCTTAGTTCCTTGTCTGTAAACTGCTCTCCGCCCACAATATTTACTTGTCATACACAATTCATACATCAAAGCGTAGGTATTTTTGTCTAGTTTCAGAAAATCTGCTCAGTGTTGTGATACGCCTTTTACTTTTGGCTGGTTGAGCTTCCAAACGACAAAGAGTAACACAACTCCCGTCATTCACTCTCCTGTATAACTTTCTTTGCATTTCCCAGCCGAAGCGTACAGCGAACCACTTTTTAAATCGCTGATATGACCACATTTTTATGTTTATCCATATAAATTTTATACCATTACGTGCACAAAGGCCTTGGGGGTGCTCAGGATGACGTCATTTGACCGATAGCAGTAATAGTTTGGGCAGTCTGAGGCTTTGTTTGAGAGCTTGCTCTCAGTGTCTGAAGTGCTGCGTTGGGCTACAGGAGACATTAAGAGCAGGTGCGTGGTGCGTGAACAGATCAAAGAGATGTTTATAAACATGGGCCAGGCTCTTAGTAACCATGACAACCCTTTCACAGACAGTCTACTGATTACTCCAGGCTTGCTGTAGGAGTCAACTAACTAGACTAACTATGATCATCAGGCTAGATCATTTGTGTTCCACTTCTGTCTGTCTGTCTGTCTGTCTGTCTGTCTGTCTCCTTATCTGTCTGTGTCTCCCTCCCTCCCTCTGTCTGTATCCCTCCCTCTTGTCTCCCCCACTTTCTCTATGCCTCCCTCCTTCCTTCTTTCTCTTTTCTCTGTCTTCCTCCCTCCTCTCTTCCCCTCCTTCCTTCCTTTAGTCTCCCTCCCTCTGTCTCTCCCTCCCTCTGTCTCTCCCTCCCTCCATCCTTCTCAAACTCTCTCTCCTTCCATCACTCCTTCTCTGTCTGTCTCTCTCTCTCCCTCCCTTCCTCTCTCTCACTCCCTCTCTCCCTTCCTCCTTCTGTCTCTCCCTCCAGGGTCATTTGTGATTTCATCCATGTATATAGCCCGTTTCTTTTCAGCCAATATATCCACCTCTCAGCTCTTTAGGGTCATGCTTGTTTGTTCTCCCCAATGGATATGGCTGATAATATATAAAAGTCTTTAAACTTTCAGCCTTTTTTAGTCAAAGTTGCTGTCTTTCTTTTCCTCTCCTCTCTTTCCTCTCTCTCTCTCCTTCTCTTTTTATTCTCTTTCTCTCCTCTCTCTTCTCTCTTCTCGTCTCTTCTCGTCTCTTCTCTCCTGCTCTCCTTTCTTTTCTCTTTCTCTCCTCTCTTTCCTCTCTTTCTTCTTGTTCAGACCCATTCTTTTCACCTAATATATTTCACATCTCATCTCAGCTAGATTGATGCTTTTTCGTTCTATGCAGTGTATATATCTGATAATAATAAAAATATTTCTTCTTTCAGCCTTTTCAACTTTCATCTTTAACAGTATTACAGTATTAATTTGTTTCATATTTCTGCATATGTGAGTCATTATCAGTTAGAAAATCTACTCAGACCTCACAATGTTCTACATGTCTTGTCATTATTCAACCTTCAAAGCAAACAGTTCAGTTTAGCATAAACTTTGAACTTTTTAATGAAATTCATACTTATTAAAAGCGATTTCCGCAATTTTAACTTTTTCACTACTTTTTAACTTCTTCTTTCAGGTTTAAGCTATTCAACCAGTTTAGCTTTAGCAATTCAGCTATTCAGCATTCCACGCATTTTCGCGGGAAATGCATTTTCTAGTTCTTCATTTTATTATTATTCGGTACGTTTTTGGCTCTCTGTAACTTCTGCATACTTTCACCTATTTAAACCATTCAACTTTTCAAATGTTCAGCTCTTTCAGCTAATGATGGGACTTCTTCAACTTTTTTTCTACTATTTATACTTTTTAAAAATATTCAGCTTTTTTAACACTTTTTTTTAACATTAAAGTCAATGAGAGCAGCCTTCAAATCCTTCAAATCCTCTTCCGCCTCCCAAAATTTTTCAGCTCCTTCATACTTTCACCTACAGATGCCAAACAAACTTTAAAATGTTCACAAAATATTCAGCTATCAAACGTATCTTTTCAGTTTGATATCTTTTACAGTTTTTGTGAAACAGCTGTTTAAGTTTAGTGATTATTTCAGGAAATTTTATCGATTAAACAGGGTGTGTATTGCGCTTGCTTAGAGTGGATGACATCACAGCTAGAGGGTGAAGCTTCGAAAAAATTATCTTAGTTCCTTGTCTGTAAACTGCTCTCACGCCCACAATATTTACTTGTCATACACAATTTATACACCAAAACGTAGGTATTTTTGTCTAGTTTCAGGCATTCTACTCAGCTTTGTGATACGCCTTTTACTTTTGGCTGGTTGAGCTTCCAAATGACAAGATGTCCAAATCTATCTCCATTGGGTCCAATGTTAAAACTCGTGGATTTTTCCCAGCGAAACACTGAACGAACCACTTTTTTAAATCGCTGATATGCCCACATTTCTAAGTTTATCAACATAAATTTTATACCGATACGTTCACAAAGGCCATGTGGTGCTCACAATGACATCATTTGACTGATAGGAGTTATAGTTTTGTCAGTCCGGAGGCTTTGTTTGAGAGCTTGCTCTCAGTGTCTGAAATGTGCTGGGTGTGCTACAGGAGACATTAAGAGCAGGTGCTATCGTTAAGAGATCAAAGAGATGTTTATAAACATGGGCCAGGCTCTTAGTAACCATGACAACCCTTTCACAGACAGTCTACTGATTACTCCAGGCTTGCTGTAAGAGTCAACTAACTAGACTAACTATGATCATCAGGCTAGATCATTTTGTGTTCCACTTCTGTCTGTCTGTCTGTCTGTCTGTCTCCTTATCTGTCTGTGTCTCCCTCCCTCCCTCCTGTCTGTATCCCTCCCTCTTGTCTCCCCCCTCTTTCTGCTTTGCCTCCCTCCTTCCTTCTTTCTCTTTTTCTCTGTCTTCCTCCCTCCTCTCTTCCCCTCCTTCCTTCCCTTTAGTCTCCCTCCCTCTGTCTCTCCCTCCCTCTGTCTCTCCCTCCCTCCATCCTTCTCAAACTCTCTTTCTGTCCTCTTCTTTCCTCTTTCTGTCCTCTTTCTTCTTTCTTTCCTCTTTCTTCTTTCCTCTTTCTGTCCTCTCGCTCTCTGTTCTCTTTCCTCTTTCTGTCCTCTCGCTCTCTGTTCTCTTTCCTCTTTCTGTCCTCTCGCTCTCTTTCCTCTGTCGTCTTTCTGTCCTCTTCTTTCCTCTTTCTGTCCTCTTTCTTCTTTCTTTCCTCTTTCTTCTTTCCTCTTTCTGTCCTGCGCTCTCTGTTCTCTTTCCCCTTTCTGTCCTCTCGCTCTCTTTCTGTCCTCTTTCCTCTTTCCTTCCTCTTTCTGTTCTCTCGCTCTCTGTTCTCTTTCTGTCCTCTCGCTCTCTTTCTGTCCTTTTTCCTCTTTCTATCCTCTGTTCTCTTTCCTCTTTCTTCTTTCCTCTTTCTGTCCTCTCACTCTCTTTCCTCTTTCTGTCCTCTTTCTTCTTTCCTCTTTCTGTCAGTAAGAGCTGTGTTTCAACTATTCTTCAGCTTCAGCTAAAGACCTCACAATGTTCTACATATTTTGTCATTTTTCAACTTTTATAGCCAACAATTCAGTTTAGCGTCAACTTTGAACTTTTAAGTGCCATATTCCACTTTCCGAACCATTTTCACTACTTCAACTTCTTCTCTACGGATTTGGGCTATTCATCCAGTTTAGCTTTTAGCAATTCAGCTATTCAGCATTCCCCCACCGATTCCGCAGGAAATGCATTTTCTGTGTTCTTCATTTTATTATTATTCCGTGACGTTTTTGGCTCTCTGTAACTTCTGCATACTTTCACCTATTTAAACCATTCAACTTTTCAAATGTTCAGCTCTTTCAGCTAATGATGGGACTTCTTCAACTTTTTTCTACTATTTATACTTTTAAAATATTCAGCTTTTTAACACTTTTTTTTAACATTAAAGTCAATGAGAGCACCTTCAAATCCTTCAAATCCTCTTCCGCTCCCAAAATTTTCAGCTCCTTCATACTTTCACCTACAGATGCCAAAACAACTTAAAATGAAGTTCACAAAATATTCAGCTATCCAAACGTATCTTTTCAGTTTGATATCTTTTACAGTTTTTGTGAAACAGCTGTTAAGTTTATGATTATTTTCCGGAAATTTTATCGATTAAACAGGTGTGTTTGGGTGTGTTTTCGCTTGCTGTAGAGTGGATGACATCACAGCTAGAGGGGTGAAGCTCGAAAAAATTATCTTTAGTTCCTTGTGTCCCAAACTGCTCTCACGCCCACAATATTGTACTTGTCATACACAATTTATACACCAAAACGTATGTATTTTTTGTCTAGTTTCAGAAAATCTACTCCAGTGTTGTGATACGCCCTTTTACTTTTGGCGGTTGAGCGTGTCAAACGACAAGATGTAACACCTATCTCCATTCTCTCACTGTTATAACTTGTTTCTTTTTTACTCGCGAAGCACCGAACGAACTATAAATCGCTGATATGACCACATTTTTCGTTTATCAATATAAATTTTGTACCGATATCGCTCAAAAGGCGTTGTGGTGCCTACAATGATATCATTTGACCCAAAGCAGGTGATAGTGTTTTGTCGTCTGCGGCTTTGTTTGAAGCTTGCTCTCATGGGGTGTGTTCTAAAGGCATACAGTGAATAGATCAAAGAGATGTTTATAAACATGGGGGCCAGGCCTTAGTAACTATGACAACCCTTTCACGACAGTCTACTGATTACTCCAGGCTTGCTGTGAGTCAACTAGCACTAACTATGATCATCAGGCTAGATCATTTGTGTTCCAATTCTGTCTGGTCTGTCTGTCCGTCTGTCTGTCTGTCTGTCTCCTTATCTGTCTGTGTCTCCCTCCTCCCTCTGTCTGTATCCCTCCCTCTTGTCTCCCCCTCTTTCTCTATGCCTCCCCTCCTCCTTCCTTCTTTCTCTTTTCTCTGTCTTCCTCCCTCCTCTCTTCCCCTCCTTCCTTCCTTTAGTCTCCCTCCCTCTGTCTCTTCCCTCCCTCTGTCTCTCCCTCCCTCCATCCTTCTCAAACTCTCTCTCCTCTTCATCCTCCTTCTGTCCTGTCTTCTCTCTCTTTCCCTTCTTTCCTCTTCTCTCCTCTCGCTTCCTCTTGTTCTTCCTCTTCTGTCTCTCGCTCTCTTCCCGTCGCCTCTGTCCTCTTCCTCTTCTGTCCTTCTTTCTTCTTCTTCCTCTTTCTGTCCCGTCGCCTCTGTTCTTCCCTTTCTTCTCCCTCGCCCTCTTTCTGTCCTCTCTCTCTCCTTCCTCCTCTGTTCTCGCTTCCTCTGTTCCCTTCTGTCCCTCGCTTCTCTGTCCTTCTCCTCTGTCTTCTCTTCTTTCCCTCTTCTGTCACCTCTTCCTCTTCTGTCCTTTTCGTCGTGTTTCAACCATTCTTCAGCTTCAGCCAAAGACCCACAATGTTCTACATTTTATCATTTCTCAACTTTATAGCCAATCCAGCCAACTTTGAACTTTTATGATTTCCACTTTTTCAACTATTCTCACTACTTCAACTTCTTCTACGGATTTGGCTATTCAACCAGTTAGCTTTAGCAATTCAGCTATTCAGCATTCCCACCATCCGCAGGGAAATGCATTTTCTAGTTCTTCATTTTATTATTATTCCGTACGTTTTTGCTCTCTGTAACTTCTGCATACTTTCACCTATTTAAACCATTCAACTTTCAAATGTTCAGCTCTTTCAGCTAATGATGGGACTTCTTCAACTTTTTTCTACTATTTATACTTTTAAAATATCTCAGCTTTTTAACACTTTTTTAACATTAAAGTCAATAGAGCATCCTTCAAACTCCTTCAAATCTTCTTCCGCTCCCAAAATTTTCAGCTCCTTCCATACTTTCACCTACAGATGCCAAAACAACTTTAAAATGTTCACAAAATATTCAGCTATCCAAACGTATCTTTCAGTTATATCTTTACAGTTTTGTGAAACAGCTGTTTAAGTTTAGTGATTATTTCGGAAATTGTATGATAAAACGTTTAATGGATGACATCACAGCTAGATAAGGCTTCAAAAATTATCTTAGTTCCTTGTCTCGTAACCGTTCATTCTCACAATATTTCCTTGTCATACACAATTCATACAACGGTATTTTTAGTTTCAGAAAATCTGATGTTGGTACGCCTTACTTTTCGGTTGCTCCAACGACAAGAGTAACACAACCCCATTCACTCTCTGAAACCTTTATTTCAGCTAAACCATTAAACCACAAATTATGACTCATTATGTTTATCCATATATTTATACCATTACGTGCAAGAGTTGTGGTGCTCCAGGATGACTCATTTGACCGATAGCAGTAATAGTTTAAGCAGTTTGAGGCTTTGTTTGAGCTCTCAGTGTTCAAGAGCGCGGCGCGGTCGTAATAGATCAAAAGATGTTTATAAACATGGGCCCCAGGCCCCTTAGTAACCATGACAACCCCTTTCACAAAGCCTACTGATTACCCCTTGCAGGAGTCAACTAACTGACTAACTATGATCATCAGGCTAGATCATTTGTGTTCCACTTCTGTCTGTTGTTGTCTGTCGCCTGTCTGTCTGTCTGTCTCCTTATCTGTCTGTGTTCCCTCCCTCCCTCTGTCGTATCCCTCCCCTTGTCTCCCCTCTTTCTATGCCTCCCTCCTTCTTCTTTCTCTGTCTTCCTCCTCCTCTTCCCTCCTCTCCTTCCTTTAGTCTCCCCCCTCTGTCTCCTCCTCTGTCTCCTCCCTCCATCCTTTCTCAAACTCTCTCTCCTTCCATCACCCTCCTCTGTCTTCTCTCTCTCCCCTCTTCCTCTCTCATCCCTCCCCTTCCTCCTTCTGTCTCTCCCTCCAATTTGTGATTTCATCCATGTTAGCCCGTTTCTTTTCAGCCAATATATCCAACCTCTCAGGTTCTCTGCTTGTTTGTCCATCGCCAATGGATATGGCTGATAATAATACAAAACTTAAACTTCAGCCTTAAGTCGTCTGTCTCTTCCTCCCTCCTTTACTCTCCCTCATCTCCTTCTCTCTTCGCCCCTCCCTCTCTTTTTCTTGTTCAGACCTATTCTTTCACCTAATATATTTCACCATCCTCCGCTAGTTTGATGCTTTCGTTCTATGCGTGTATATATCTGATAATAATAAAAAATTTTCTTCTTTCAGCCTTTTCAACTTCATCTTTAATAGTATTAATTTTTTTTCACATTTCTGCATCATGAGTCATCATTTGGAAAATCTACTCAGACCTCTACAATGTTCTCTTTGTCATTATTCAACCTTTTAAAGCAAAACAGTAAGTCCGCTTTAAATTTTGAAAACCTATTATAAACCGATTCCACTTTTCAACTATTTTCACTACTTCAACTTCATTTTTACCATTGTTATCCAACCAGCTTAGCTTTTAGCAATTCAGCATTCTGCCCTTACTGAGAAATGCATTTTCTAACTTGTTATTTGTTTTTTCTCTCCGTTAACTTCTGCATACTTTCACCTATTTAAACCATTCAACTTTTCAAATTATCTCTTTCAGCTACCGATGGAACTTCTTCAACTTTTTTCTACTATTTATACTTTTTAAAATTTTATTTTAACACTTTTTATAAATTAAAGTCAACTGAGAGCTTCTACTCCTTAAAATCTCTTCCGCTCCCAAAATTTCCCTTCATACTTTCACCTACAGATGCCAAAACTTAAAATGTTCACAAAATATTCAGCTATCCAAACGTATCTTTTCAGTTTGATATCTTTACAGTTTTGTGAAAAATAGTATTGTTTGTAGTACATTTCGGAAATTTTATCGATTAAACAGTGTACGCTGCTTAGAGTAGAATGACATCATGCTACACGGAGCCCTAAAATTATCTTTGTCCTCTTCCCCTTAACTTTTCTCACCCCACATTTCTTCTACTTGTGATACACAATTTATACATCAAAACGTGGTTTTTTTGTCTAGTTTCAGAAAATCTGCTCAGTGTTGTGATACCCTTTTGCTTTTGGCTGGTTGACCTTCCAAATGACAAAATGTCCAAATCTATCTCCATTGGCTTCAACGTTACAACCTCGTCCAAACACTGAACGAACCACTTTTGAAATCGCTGATATGCCATATTTTACGTTTATCCATATAAATTTTATAACCGATATCGTTCACAAAGGCCTTGTGGTGCGCTCGGATCACGTCATTTGACTGATAGCCGTTATCGTTTTGCCACTGTGGCTTTGTTTGGGGTGCCCGCTCTCAGGGACTCCTGAATAGCAGGCAGCACAGCGTGACGTTCAGCAGGTGTTGCTCATCAACTTGATTACAGACATCAAAGCAGGTTTATAAACATATCCACTGGCCATTGGTTACCATGACAACACTTTCAAGACACACCCAGATACTACAGGCAGTAATATGAACAGTAGTCTATACATATACACAGTAATATGAACAGTAGTCTATACAGATACTACAGGCAGTAATATGAACAGTAGTCTATACAGATATACAGGCAGTAATATGAACAGTAGTCTAGATCTGTTGCCTTCCACTTCTGTCTGTCTCCTAATCTGTCTGTCGCCCTCCCTCCCTCCCTTTCTCTCTCCGTCCCTCCTCTGTTTTTTTGTTTTTGTCTCCCTCCTCCTCCCTCATTTTCCGTCTCTCGCTGTCTCTTACCCTACTTCTGTCTTCCTCCCTCTGTCTTCTTTCCTCCCTCTGTCTGTATCCCTCCCTCCTTCTTTTTCTTTTCTGTCTCCCTCACTCCCTCTCTATCTCCTTTCCTCCCTCTCTGTCTCTCTCCCTCCCTCCATCTCTCTCTTTCCCTCTCTCTCTCCCTGTCTCTCTCTTTTTTTCTCTCTCTCTCTCCTCTCTTCATCCCTCCTTCTCCCTCCCTCTCTTCCCCCCTCTCTTCCTTTCTCTCTCAATCTCTTTCTTTCCCTCTCTCTCTCCCTCTCTCTCTCTTTCCATCTCTCTCTCTCTCTATCCCCCTCTCTCTCTCTTTCCTTCTCTTTCTCTCTCTTTGTCTCTCCCTCTCAGACCTCACAATGTTCTACATATTTTGTCATTTTTCAACTTTTGAAGCCAACAGTTCAGTTTAGCGTCAACTTTTAGCTTTTTAATGAAATTCATACTTCTTAAAACGATTTCCACTTTTTCTACTACTCTCACTACTTCAACTACTACAAACATTCACCTGCCAGTCGTTACCATGACAACAGATACACACCCAGATACTACAGGCAGGAATATGAACTTTAGTCTGTCTTCTCTCTTCTATTCTCTTGTTCTGGTCCGTCTGTCTGTCCTGGTCTCTGTCCTCTGGTCTCTGTCTGTCTGTCTGGTCTCTGTCCTCTGGTCTCTGTCTGTCTGGTCTCTGTCTGTCTGGTCTCCGTCTGTCTGTCTGGTCTCTGTCTGTCTGGTCTCTGTCTGTCTGGTCTCTGTCTGTCTGTCTGGTCTCTGTCTGTCTGTCTGTCTGGTCTCTGTCTGTCTGGTCTCTGTCTGTCTGGTCTCTGTCTGTCCGGTCTCCGTCTGTCTGGTCTTTGTCTGTCTGTCCTCTGGTCTCTGTCTGTCTGGTCTCTGTCTGTTTGGTCTCTGTCTGTCTCTGTCTGTCTGTCTGTCTGTCTGGTCTCTGTCTATCTGGCCTCTGGTCTCTGTCTGTCTGGTCTCTGTCTGTTTGGTCTCTGTCTGTCCGGTCTCCGTCTGTCTGGTCTTTGTCTGTCTGTCCTCTGGTCTCTGTCTGTCTGGTCTCTGTCTGTTTGGTCTCTGTCTGTCTCTGTCTGTCTGTCTGTCTGTCTGGTCTCTGTCTGTCTGGCCTCTGTCTGTCTGTCTGTCTGGTCTCTGTCTGTCTGGTCTCTGTCTGTCTGTCCTCTGGTCTCTGTCTGTCTGGTCTCTGTCTGTCTGTCTGTCTGTCTGTCTGGTCTCTGTCTGTCTGTCCTCTGGTCTCTGTCTGTCTGGTCTCTGTCTGTCTGGTCTCTGTCTGTCTGTCTGGTCAGCTGGCGGCTGCTCGCTCTGCCTGCATTCTGCTGCGGTTCAGCGGCTAACGAGCGAGCTAACTGCTAACAGACACCGCTGCGACCAACAACCAATACAAATTCTGTCATTATATATGAATTTATAAAATGTTTCTAGTGTCAGTGTGTTGGCCGTGCAGTGGCTGCTTGTGCTTTGTCTTCAATCGTGTGTTGAACATGATAGAAGAATGCTGCCACGTCAGAGTGGCCAAAGCGTCAAACAGCTTCCCCGTACTTTCTGACCAGCGTCCTGGACCGGGCAGCCAGAGCTTCTTTGCAGCTGAAGTCGGCGGGGGTGTATACGTACAATCACTCCCTCTCTCCCTTCCTTCTTCTGTCTCTCCCTCCAGGGTCATTTGTGATTTCATCCATGTATATAGCCCGTTTCTTTTCAGCCAATATATCCACATCTCAGCTCTTTAGGGTCATGCTTGTTTGTTCTATGGAATTGATATGGCTGATAATAATACAAAGTCTTTAAACTTTCAGCCTTTTTAGTTAATTTTAGTCAAAGTTGCTGTCTTTCTCAATTTTTCTATCTTTCCTCTCTTTTTCCTCTCTTCTCTTTCCTCTCTCTCTCCTTCTCTCTTTCTCTCCTCACTTTTCTCTCTCCTCTCTCCTTTCTTCACTCATTCTCTCTTTTCTCTTTCTTCTTGTTCAGCCCCATTTTTTTCACCTAATATATTCCACATCTCATCTCAGCTAGATTGATGCTTTTTCCTTCTATGCAGTGTATAATGGCGTTTTTCCATTACATGGTACCTGCTCGACTTGCCTCGACTCTACTCGCCTGGACTCAACTTAACACACTGTGCGTCCGCTTTCCATTGCAGATTTTAGTACCGCCTCAGCGTGGCTGGTCGTCATAGCGACTGCCATGGGTGTGGCTTGTAATGTTTAACCACATTAATTTTAGATGGAGACGTTCACAAAGGCTTCCTGTTTCCCATGGTGAAATCACTTTATGGACAGTGTGTACTGTTTGGGATTTATTAAGGCTTCTTTGAAGGCATCCTCAACAGCTCTCATGCTGGCTGGTCTACAATGTTTATGATTCAACAGGTGAGATAATTAAAAAGATGAAGAAACACTGACTTTCTATTGAGTAGTGGTAGTGTAATGGATAGGACATCAGACTTTGATGTAGGAAACCAGGTGTTCAAATCCCACTCATCTCTTTTTCTCTTTTTTTCTTAAACACACACACACAGACACACACACACACACACACACAGACACATACACAAACACCCACAGACACACACACACACACACACACACACATACAAACACACACAGACACACAGACCCGCACACAATTGCGCACACACACACACACACACACACACACACACACACACACACACACACACACACACAGACACACACACACACAAACATATACACGCACACACACATATACACAGACACACATACACACATATATACACACACACACATACACACACACACACACACACACACACATGCACAGACAGACACACACAGACACACACACACACACACACACACACACACACACAATTTGACTTAGCTAATTTATTGTGTTTGGTGCCAGAAATCTCTGACTTCCCCTGAACGCCTCAATGAAATCAAACTGCGCAGCTCAACGTCGTCTCGTCATTGTGTTCTGGAACCTTCTGAGGTAAGGAGCAGGACCCTGTCTGTTGTCTAATATCGTTTTCGAACGGTAGAAATACAGGTTTTGTGTTTAAAAAAAAGGCTGGCATTGGTTTCCACCTCATACAGAATACAAACATAAATGAATTAAGGGCGAAATATTTGCCTGTAACGTTACAGCTTGGTAAATTATACTTAGCTATCATTAGTTAATATTAGCGCCGACGCTAACGCTAAGCTAGCTAAGCTAGAAATAGCATCGGTGCTTATATTAGCTAATGATAGCAGCTTGGTATCTTTAGCTAATATTAGCAATAATGCTAACCCTATGCTAGCTAAGCTATCGTTAGCATCGGTGCTAATATTAGCTAATGATTGCAGCTTGATTTAATCATTTGTAGCTATCTTTAGATAATAGTAGCTTTGTTAACTGACATTAAACACAATGTTAGTGCTTTAACTATTGGCAATGGATAAACAAACTAGCTAATGTTGCTCTGTCACATTGTTAGCTAATGATAGGTAGGTAGGTAGGTAGGTAGGTAGCAAGCAAGCTAGCTAGCTAGGTGGGCAGGTATGTTTAATTCAAGGTCCCAGTAGCCTAAAGACATCACACACAACATACCGGTATGTACATCATAAACAGGATGATAAAAAGACCATCCACGTGAATACTATGGATAAAAGAAAATACATGACTGTACTTAGGGATGTATAGTAAGGTGCTCTATGAGAGTGTTGACAGTTGATGCTGAGTTTTAATAGTGTTTATAGTGAGTTATAATACTGTTAATAAAAATCTCTGGCTGACATGTTAGAGCAAGCATAACTGCATAAGATTAGCACTTAGCTAAAGTTAATAGTCCTCTTAAATCTGACTTTTGCCAATGAACCTAATCTTTAAACTGTTTAGCTTGTAACTGACATTGTGGCTTATGTTTGTAATTTGTTGTTAAATAAAATGAGTACAATTAATAAAATGAGTACAATTAACCTGTTTTAGGACCCAGTAAATTGCTAGTAAATGTTCACATTTCACTAGCCACTCAATTGTGTAATAACACTAACTACGATAAATGTGCTTTATCTTATTTTATCAGCTGCATTCAACAATACGTGTATTCATAAATAAATATTATATATATATTTTTTAAATAACTGCTCTGCCTCACAGCCAGATTTACTGTTAGAGCAGAATTTAGCCTGTTACTGAGTTTTTTGGTCTTTCTGTTTGTAGATTAGGAGCTTGAACACTAACTCACAGTTTGTCACTTTTCTCAACAGAACATCGATACTACTGCGCGCTTTTGGTTGGTAAGTACAGTAATGCTATAAC
This sequence comes from Perca fluviatilis, assembly GCF_010015445.1. Lineage (NCBI taxonomy): Eukaryota > Metazoa > Chordata > Actinopteri > Perciformes > Percidae > Perca > Perca fluviatilis. Next base: position 2,281,134 of record NC_053133.1, on the reverse strand, counting down.
TGAAATTGATAATAGATCACACAACTCGACTGTAGATAACTATTTAGCATCTATGCACGTTAAAGGAACACGCCGACTTATTGGGACTATAGCTTTTTCCCCAGAGTTACATAAGTCCATACATACCCTTCTCATCTCCATGTGTGTTGTAACTCTGTCAGAGTCCTATATTCATGTTGTGATTTGTATAGTCACAGCGTGTTCAAATAACAAGGTGACATGAGACACAGCCATCTTCTAACCCAGTGGTTCTCAACCGGTGGGGCGCGCCCTCCTTGGGGGGCGCGGACACTCTCCCGGGGGGGCGCGAGTAGGCTACAGGATGGGAGAAAAAAAAAATAAAAAAATTCAGAAAAATAATTTCCCCCATGATGAAATGCAAGTGGTTGGACTATTATAACACACAAACAAATCATCCTCCTGGCGACTTTTTTGTCAAAAACTAATCTAGCGACTTTTACTGGTGTTATTGGAGGCTTTTGTGATGTTTGGAGACTCGAAAGCACGCATCACTCTGCAGCCACTGTGCTCAACGAGCAGCGGGTGCTGCCGTGAGCCCCTCCCCCGTCCAAAAGCCCTCCCAGGCGGTCAGTCTCTCAGTGGCCTCGCGTAGCAGTCCCAGCCTGCAGTCAGAGCAGAGAGGAGACACACACCACTCCTCATACAAACTCAGATTTAGCTCCTTGCAGACAGAGTGGACGCCTTCACACAAAAACTTGACCTCTGGCATGGCCGCATCAGTCGAGGGAACTGCGACATGTTCCCCAGCCTTGCAGACTTTATCACTGATGCAGGCACGTCACACGACTTCTCCTCTCTATTTCAATCAGCGTCTGAGCACCTGTCAGCAATGAGAGAACAGCCACTGACCAAGCGGGAGTGAGAACGGGTCAAATTCATTTCCTTGTTTCTGTTATGAAGATGATCGTGTGTGTGACTCGAACATCTCACATTTACCAACAAAACGTACAAAGAGCCGTCAAAACGCATTTCAGACCGTCCTGCCAACCTGTATACATTTTAACATCAATGTACGCTGTTTCAATACTGTCTGCTCTCTGCAGCGGCCGGGGCTGCTGCTCCATTTCCCCGTGACTGGCCAGCGGCAGCACACACACACACACACACACACACACACACACACACACACACACACACACACACACACACACACACACACACACACACACACACAATCACGCAGGGTGGATGCAGAAAAAAACGCAGATGAGACGACACAATGACCTAAATTGAGGACAGCTACACTCGTTATTTTAAGTGCAATGATAAGTTAAAGTCCAATAAGTACTTTAACAAACTGTATGAATGTATGTGTGTCCCAGGCCAGGTTAGGAAATTAACTAACAATGTAAAGATCAACAATCCACTGACAGTGACATATATGTTCATATTTGATGAATTCAATGAATTATAATTTTTTGTCTTAAATCCACCAGCCGTTTTCATATTATACCAACATTTGCAGCATCCTGAGCCTTTTTAATAAGGTTCCTAGGAAATCTCAGCCCAGAGTAATTAATTAATAGTAATAATTATTATTCTCCCAAAACAAGTTTCCTTCTATTTTTAAAGAACTATTAAAAAAAATTGCAACTTTCTTAGCAACTTTCTTCTTGTCTTCTGCAACTTCATTGCAATATACAAAATACACCACAACTTTTATCGCAATTTTAAAAAAAAACTCCCGTGAAATCAGGCATTTTGGGCCGCAACAATCTGCCCTTGTGTGTTTTTTCATGTGTTATGATGCCATTCACCAGTGTTTTTTTGTTGTTGTGGTTCATGTAGGCTACTCCTGATGTTGTCAGTCATCTCATCTCTTGTATGCTGTGTCTCTATGATCCTGTCCTGTCCTATTCATGGTAGCCTGCTCGTGGACATTGCGCTGTCATCACGTGCTGTAGTAGGGGGGGTCGCCTTGATAATCCTCCATAGGGGCCCGGTGTTGGCTTGTTACGCCACTGACCTCCTGCCCTCTTTCGTCATTCTGGGCAGCATTGATGCAGGAATACTCTCAACTCTGTGACGTCACCTTGGAGATTCTCCTCCCTTTCGCGTCGGCGTATTTGTGTGAGGCAGGATTCTTAAAAATGACTGCACTCAAAACCAAATACCGCAATCGTGCACAAATCGAGGATGATTTGAGGCTATGTTTATCAGACATTTCGCCAAGAAATTGGAGTGGGGGGGGCCCAACTGCAATGAACCAGCTTTGGGGGGGCCCAGCTTGCAAAAGGTTGAGAACCCCTGTTCTAACCGTATACAAACTGGGGACTATATTCCTAGAAGGTGAAGCACTGCTACTTAGGCGGAGTGATACTCATTAAAATAAGCTAAAGTAAAAGTGGATGTGTCTTGCTCTATCCCTCACCATACTGAAAAGACAGATGTTTCTTTTTACAATGAAAAGTTGACTTTTTTTAAGATACATGGTTCTTACAAAACAGCAACGCTACAAACCGATGATAATCTTGTAGGGGAGGTCAAATACACTGACAGGGAACATTATACTGTACAATGAGTACTCTAACTACAGACATTGTTTTACCAAAGGTTTGTAGTTGTACTTGTGGAGTATTTTCACACTGTGGTATAGTTAGTTAGGTTTTATTTCTGTGTCATGCGAAACATTTTGGCCCATCCCACATGGGATTACAAGACACCAAAAATTTACTTATTTAACAAATATCTTCCTGTTGCATATACAAATCATTTGGAGAAATACATGAATACAAATATATATATATATATATATATATATATATATATATATATATATATATATATATGAATATATATGAATATATATATATATGAATATATATATATATATATATATATATATTAGGGGTGGTATGGTTCACAAAACCCACGGTTCGGTTCGTATCACGGTTTTAGGGTCACGGTTTTCGGTTCAGTACGGTTCTTGTTATTTTTCTTTTAATCTTTAACACTCCAGAATATACTTCAGCATATAGTTAAAATTAGCATATTGAATGCATGTTGCACAAAACATGCACACAGTGGCAGTTCTATATTGTTTTATTTCATCATAGGTAACATGAAATCCAAAATGTCCCCCACACCAGACGCTAAACGACGGGGGGGCGCATCCTCCAGCTCTGGGCAGCCTCTCTCCCACTTGACATTTCTGCAGGTGACGTGGACGTGACCTGCAGCGCGCCTACTCCACTTGAGGAGCCGGTTGGCTCGGTGTCTCTCAAAATCTGACTAAAATCTTTTAAACTGACCTTTGTCGATCTGAAATGAAGACAGATTCAGCAACTGCATGGCCTATTTCTCGCTTAAAATGTTTTCAGAAACATGTTTGGTAAACTATTTTAGTACTATATGAGATCGTATTCTGAACGAGCCGCCATGACAGTCTTTTGAAATTAGGGACCAGCCAGACCCATGTGACACAATCGTCCAATCAGCTGCCATGGGTTTCGTTTGTCACGCCCATCCCGCTCGTCATTTCCAGTAAGTGTTTTAACATAGGTGTCGAAAGTGGGAACTACGGCAGTAAGAGGTTAGTGACCATTAACAGTGGACTGACGAACCGTGCGGTACACACACGCTCCGAACCGAGACTAGCGAACCGAGCAGTTCGGGTGTTTTTTCATGAACCGTACCACCCCTAATATATATATGTATGTATGTATGTGTGTGTATATATATATATGTATATATATATATATTAGGGATGCACCGAATATTCGGCCACCGAAGATTTTCGGCCGGAAATGGCCCAAAAGGGCATTTTCGGTTTTCGGCCGAAATACCTTTTATCACCGAAACAATACGGCCGAAAATGTTGTGATGACGCAAACAGAAACCGCGACCTGACGTTGTGGTCGGTACCGATCCGTTCCACCTGCAAAGCGTCTCCTAAGCAAAGAGGTGAGACGGACCACGGAGTGAAAACAATGAAAAGTGCTCTTAGAGTCTGTCAGCACATGTTTCAGTGAGATCTGTTCCGGATCCTCTGCACTTCATCGCGACTGTACTTGATCCGCGTTATAAAAACCATTACTGGATGCGGAAATAAAGCAGGGCGCACAAGAAATGATCCAGGCCGCCATGGATGCGGAGAACCCGCGTGGAGACGGAGACGGAGCAGCGCCAGCGCAGGAGATCAGAGCGCAGAAAAAGACTTGTCTCGCTGCACCAGATGAGGGGCATGCACCCGCTGTCTGATATGTTCAGTGAAATCCTCGCAAGAAAGTGCCTCAATTAATAATAATATAATAATAACAATAGGTAAGCTATTCTGTTCTTAGGCTACTGTATACTGCATGTGACTATCAGATTGTAGCCATATTTCTGCTAGATATTTTTTAATTAAACTTTAATATTAATTTTCATATCAAGGCATTTAATTGCAATGCCTTGATTTTAGTAAAGTTAGTACACAGTCATAGCCATAAATGCAATGGTACTAATAATTGGCTTAATTTCTTTCGGTGTTTCGGTTTCGGTTTTCGGTCTTGGTTTCCTCGGTTTTCGGTTTCGGCCAAGAATTTTCATTTCGGTGCATCACTAATATATATATATACAGTGCCTTGCGAAAGTATTCGGCCCCCTTGAACGTTTCGACCTTTTGCCACATTTCAGGCCTCAAACATAAAGATATAAAACTGTAATTTTTTGTGAAGAATCAACAACAAGTGGGTCCCAATTATGAAGTGGAACGAAATTCATTGGCTATTTCAAACTTTTTTAACAAATAAAAAACTGAAAAAGTGGGCGTGCAAAATTATTCAGCCCCTTTACTTTCAGTGCAGCAAACTCTCTCCAGAAGTTCAGTGAGGATCTCTGAATGATCCAATGTTGACCTAAATGACTAATGATGATAAATAGAATCCAGCTGTGTGTATCTAAAACCCTTTTTTTTTTTTAAAATTTTATTATAAAAAAAAAATCAAGAAATGAAAATACACTGCGTGTGATATAGGGGAAAAAAAAAAGGGGAATTACACTGTGCTAGCGTATAATATTGAAATGGAAGGGTATCAGACCACTACAGTAAGACCCGGGCCGTCCCTCTAAACTTTCAGCTCATACAATGAGAAGACTGATCAGAGATGCAGCCAAGAGGCCCATGATCACTCTGGATGAACTGCAGAGATCTACAGCTGAGCTGGGAGACTCTGTCCATAGGACAACAATCAGTCGTATACTGCACAAATCTGGCCTTTATGGAAGAGTGGCAAGAAGAAAGCCATTTCTTAAAGATATCCATAAAAAGTGTCGTTTTAAAAGTTTGCCAAAAGCCACCTGGGAGACACACCAAACATGTGGAAGAAGGTGCTGTGGTCAGATGAAACCAAAATCGAACTTTTGGCAACAATGCAAAACGTTATGTTTGGCGTAAAAGCAACACAGCTCATCACCCTGAACACACCATCCCCACTGTCAAACATGGTGGTGGCAGCATCATGGTTTGGGCCTGCTTTTCTTCAGCAGGGACAGGGAAGATGGTTAAAATTGATGGTAAGATGGATGGAGCCAAATACAGGACCATTCTGGAAGAAAACCTGATGGAGTCTGCAAAAGACCTGAGACTGGGACGGAGATTTGTCTTCCAACAAGACAATGATCCAAAACATAAAGTAAAATCTACAATGGAATGGTTCACAAATAAACATATCCAGGTGTTAGAATGGCCAAGTCAAAGTCCAGACCTGAATCCAATCGAGAATCTGTGGAAAGAACGTAAAACTGCTGTTCACAAACGCTCTCCATCCAACCTCACTGAGCTCGAGCTGTTTTGGCAAGGAGGAATGGGCAAAAATGTCAGTCTCTCGATGTGCAAAACTGATAGAGACATACCCGACGTACTTACAGCTGTAATCGCAGCAAAGGTGGCGCCAAAGTATTAACTTAAGGGGGCTGAATAATTTTGCACGCCCAATATTTCAGTTTTTATTTGTTTAAAAGGTTTGAAATATCCAATAAATTTCGTTCCACTTCATGATTGTGTCCCACTTGTTGTTGATTCTTCACAAAAAATTACAGTTTTATATCTTTATGTTTGAGGCCTGAAATGTGGCAAAAGGTCGAAACGTTCAAGGGGGCCGAATACTTTCGCAAGGCACTGTATATATATATACACACACACACACACACACACACACACACACACACACACACACACAAAAAAAATTTCTCATCCACACTTCATCTCGATGAAGAGCTTTTTTCATCTTCTCCCAAGCTTTATCTAGATAATTGGCTAATTTATATGTTTCATATGTGAACAGCCATCTCAGTCTTTGAACATCATTCATATTTACAAAGTCAATCTCTGCTTTTATCCTACAAAACAAAAACAATCACGCTGTTCACAATAAAAAGGACAATAGAAAACAAAATGGAACTCATTTTCTATATATGTATAAATATTTTACTTATGTGAATGATCTAAATAGGTCTTCCACCACTGCACGTATTGTACTACGTATATTTAATTAATATTACAGTAAACAAAAAAATCTTGATAATAAAATAAATTACTGTTGTGAATTTCTTGTCTTGTAAAATGAAACTGAAAATCTTCTCCTCTCTCCCCTCAATGTTTTTGTCTGCCTCCTCCCTACGTTGCTGCTGGACCATCAGTGTTGGTTACCCCGTGGTATGTTCACACACATGAATGATGTCGTTGCTATGACATGTGTTGCCTTGACACTTTGTTCGGCATTAAATACTACTACTGTCTAACGTTACTGTACACATCTGCTTGTGCACTCTACATACTTTTAGTTAGTATTTCACCATCTGTGTTAGTGACTCCTTGGACACTCCACAGTGTACCTACATTTTGCCCCATGATGTGATTGAATACAGAAGTCACTGAATACAATGAAATGAAACAATGACAATACTAAAATCCTCTTAGCTAAATCACAACAATTTGGATAAAAAGATATTGACATATTTAAAGCAATCACTTTTCATGTAATGTTTTTTCTTCTGTTTTGTTTGTGTAATGCATGTTTTTATTTTGTTACAGGTGTGAAGCTGCCCTCCAGCTCCTCTCCATCTCCATCTCCCTCTCCATCTCCCTCTACTTCTATCACATCTCTCTTTACTGGCCCTTCTATCCACTCTATCTATTAATGGTTCTTTTCACCTCTCTCCTATAACATCTACCACTCATCCCTAATATTGGTTCTCTTCACCTCTCTCCTATAACATCTACCACTCATCCCTAATATTGGTTCTCTTCACCTCTCTCCTATAACATCTACCACTCATCCCTAATATTGGTTCTCATCACCTCTCTCCTAGTCATTATTAAATAAATTATTAAGAAAGGTAATTTTTAATTTGTTCATTACATTTAAGTTAATTGAAAAGACTGGAAACATACATAACTCACATTTTGTTTAGCTTTTATCACAAACATTGGACTGTAAAAACTAATTCAAAGTTAAATCTGGTACATTATCAAATATAAGTTGCTGTTATAAAGTGTATCATTAAATAAAACTATCTATTGTTACTATAACAAATTGAAGTCCAAATCTATATTTATACAAAAAAAGAGCTGTAGTTGTTCCTGGACCGTGTTGCTGTGGAGCTCTGTACCAAAAGGTTTGTTTTGACTGCAAATATCTTCACACAAGAGGGCACATAATAATTGTTTTGTTTACTTGAGTAGTATAAGTGTAAAACTAATTACACTACATACATTGTATTATTTGTGTCTGATTCACATATTTGTACCTTATCTATACATCCACCCACATTGTTTGCATCAACAAGTTTTGTACATGCTTTGTTGTTGGTTAGACCTTTTATAAAGTGAAATAAATAAACCAACTGAAAGGAGTAATTGTATTCTTCGCTCATATTAAAATAAAACTCTGAATAAATTAAAGTTGAAGACATTTAATCTGGCATTTACAAACCTTAAATAAACAAATACCATAGTTATTTTTAGAAGAGCACAGCATTTGAACATCAGTACAGATTTTTTGATAGTGCCTTAAAATACTAAAACTGTATTCCTGTGTCCTATATTGGTATATCAACTATTGGTTTTCAATTTGCTGAAGATATTGAAACTTAAGTACCACTGAAATATATCCATATATAATTTGTGTAAAACGTCAACTTTAATTTTATCTTCTGAATATCTATAATATCTTTACAGGCTTAAAGGATTTTCTGGAAAAACAATTTGACATTGTTACTTAAAAATAATTATAAAGAGAATAGCCTTGAGATATAAATCACCATTGTTAAGAGCAGATACTGCTTTAATCTACCTTATCCTGCTAAGTTAATAGTAATATCTTGTGATTGATATTGTTTTTATTGTCTTGATTGTCTATAATAAAAATAAAACAAGATTTGTGGTTTTGGATCATATCAACAATGCCAAGGAAGAGTAAGCGGTCACAAGCTCAAAGCCTGCGCCGGCAGAGGTCAAAGGAGGTTCAGGGTACAGCAGGTGAACAGGTAGACTGTGTTGGTCCTCAGAGCTGTGGAGAGGTGAAGATGGCTGCAGCGTCTCATGATGATGAAAGTGCTACACAGGGAAGTCAGAGTGATGTACCAAAGGTTTCTGCTGACGAGAGAGGATGTCACAGCGATGGTGAAGCAAGGCCTTCTATTGTCACCCCGGTAAAGCTCAGAGGTCAAAGTGATGAGCCAGGTGTACCACAGGTATCTTATGCTGACATGGTCAAGAAAAGATGTGTGGCAGTTTCTTCTGAAGCTAACCAGGTAAACCACAGAGGTCAAAGTGTCATGTCACCACACCTCAATTAATTCAAATATAGCTTAGGTCAGTCTCAATTCAATAGTCATCCCTACACACTTGAACATGCATAGACACACATTTTTGACATTGCCAGTAGGACCAGTCTTACCATGCTACTGTATATTACATGTGCATACTGAAAATATTAAGAACTATATATTCTAATTTTGAATGTATGAATATGTATTTACAATATGTATGGATACAATTTAAAAAAATAATGTTTGATGTTACCAACTATTTTTTGTCTTTGAAAAACATTGTGATTAATAGTTCTGTGTATACATCGTATCAGGCTTGTTTGCCTTTTTTACTGTTGTTGTGAGTTCCTGTAATGTATTGCTGATACTACAACTGCATTTTGAAATATAGGCCTAATAAAATATTAATGTATTTGCAATGCTATGTCGTTTAGCCCCACTTTTCAGGCAATATATTTCACCTCTTAGCTCTTTAGATAAATTATTTTTTGTTCTATGCAATGGATGTCTGATAATACTAAGTATTTTTTCTTTCAGCCTTTTCAGGTAATTCATTTCAATTTCCATCTTTGACGGTATGACAGTTTAGCTTCCAGCTTTTCTAGCAATGTACTTCAGCTCTTTGCTTATTAGGGTAATTCAGTTCAGCTTCCAACTGACAATTATACATTTACAACTTTTTGTCATTATTCTGCATTTTCATCTATGTTTCTCATAGCATTTGTAAGTCTTCCATACTTAGCCTAATTAATACATTCAGACCTCACAATGTTCTACATCGTTGGGCATCGTTGAACTTTTAAAGCCAACAATTCAGTTTAGCGTCAGGTTTTCAAAAAACCTTTAAATATTCCACATGTTTCATACATTAGTGGTGTTGTTAAACTTTTTAATGAAATTCATGTTTATTTTAAAACCATTCCTGCTTTTCCAACTATTCTCACTACTTCAACTTTTTCTTACGGATTTAAGCTTTTCATCCAGTTAGCTTTAGCAATTCAGCTATTCAGCATTCCCACGCATTTTCTGCAGGAAATGCATTTTCTAGTTATTAATCCCTCTTCCGTACGTTTTTTGGCTCAGCGTAACTTCTGCATACTTTCAGCTATTTAAACCATTCAACTTTTCAAATGTTCAGCTCTTTCAGCTAACGATGGGACTTCTTCAACTTTTTTTCTACTATTTATACTTTTTTAAATTTTAAGCTTTTTAACACTTTTTTTTTTATCATTGAAGTGAATGAGAGCAGCCTTCAACTCCTTAAAATCTTCCGCTCCCAAAATTTTCAGTTCCTTCATACTTTCACCTACAGACGCCAAACAAACTTTAAAATGTTCAGAAAATATTCAGCTATCAGACTATGGCTTTTCAGTTTGATACCTTTTACAGTTTTTGTGAAAAAGCTGTTTAAGTTTAGTGATCTTTTCAGGAAATTTTATCGATTAAACAGAGTGTGTATTGCGCTGCTTAGAGTGGATGATGTCATAGCTAGAGGGTGAAGCTTCGAAAAAATTATCTTTGTCCCTTCTCAATAAATTGTTCTCACGCCCACAATATCTACTTGTCACACACAATTTGTACATCAAAACGTAGGTATTTTTGTCTAGTTTCAGAAAATCTGCTCAGTTTTGTGATACGCCTTTTACTTTTGGCTGGTTGAGCTTCCAAATGACAAGAGGTCCATATCTTTCTCCATTGGCTCCAATGTTAAAACTCCCGGATATTTCCCAGCAAAACACTCAACGAACCACTTTTTGAAATCGCTCATATGCCCGTTTATCCATATCAATTTTATACCGATACGTTCCCAAAGGCCTTGTGGTGCTCAGGATGACGTCATTTGACTGATAGCAGTTATCGTTTTGCCACTGTGAGGCTTTGTTTGAGAGCTCGCTCTCAGGGACTCTGAATAGCTGAAGCACAGCACAGCTGACAGGTTCAGCAGGTGTTGCTCATCAACTTGATTACAGACATCAAAGCATGTTTATAAACATATCCACTGGCCATTCGTTACCATGACAACACTTTCACAGACACACCCAGATACTACAGGCAGTAATATGAACAGTAGTCTATACAGATACTACAGGCAGT
>NC_053133.1:2097765-2265265 GCF_010015445.1 Perca fluviatilis | reverse complement strand
TTGACGCATGCTTAGAAGCCCAAGGCAACATCTAGTCAGTATATATATATCTATGACTTACCATTAGATGAGCTATTAGACAGCTACTGTAGCTAACGTTTTTTGGCAAATCAATCATGGGGTAGCCCATTGTTGTTATCTGCAGTCAAAACAATCATACTAAAAATGACATTAAACGTTGTTGTAGGTTACCGTGCGGTTACAGGCATGAGCCATCATGCCACATCTAGGATGTGTCATCATAGCACATCCTAAATGTGATCGATATTGAAATATCATATCAATAAATTACTGTGATGCAAATGGCATGCAATCAATGAAAAAATGATGCTGTGAGGCAGAAAAAATGCTGTGTTACTGAATATAATTCTTTGACATTGTATGATTTACAATTACTCTGATGTATCATCCTGTGGTGCGCCCCAGAAGTTGGAGCAACTAGAGGGGTTGAAGGTTATATGACGGCATTGATAGGCAACTAGTCACGCATTTCCTCCATAGCGCTACAGAGGAGGGTCTGTCTAGTCCACACAGCATTCCGGGATGGGAAAAAACATGCTCTGGTTTATTGGCATTATTTTAAACCAATCACAATCGTCATGGGTGGCCCTTAGCTCCGCATGAAGCCGCTGTCAAATAGCCTCGGGAAGGAACTTGTTTTGGTGGAACATTCAAAAGTTGTTTTAGTCATGCGAGAGAAAACTCAGATTGGACAGATAGTCTAGCTAGCTGTCTGGATTTACCCTGCAGAGATCTGAGGAGCAGTTAACCATAGTCCTTTCCTGCGGCACCGGAGCAATCCCGGAAGTGAAACGTCATGGATGTAGACTAACAGGCAACCAAATGTAACAGACCGTTACCTTCAATAAAATTTTTAACATTTTTGGAAACATTTGTGATAATGTAAGTACACAACTCAACTAAATATATAACATAGGTCTAGTCGTTTTTAGACATTTTAATGCAGAAATATTATATTGTTATTAAACCGTTTGAAATCTTGGAAAATAGGTTTGCTTTCTTTGATTTTAGGTGAACGAGAACAATGAAATAAATCATGAGCATTGTGGACAGAAACTACTGTCCCTATTGACTTGTCTTCTTCTTGTGGAGATGTGTGACATAGACATTAACAGGGGATGCACATGTGTCTAATATTAATGTACTACTGTACCTGGTTGACTATGTCTTCATTGTTGCGGATGTAGTCCTCAAAGGACACAACAGGTTCCCATGGGTCACACTGGGTGTATATGCTGCTGCTGGTGGCTTCACTATCTTTATGACGAGTCACAGCCAGAGGATACCTGCGGAGAAACAGCTTTTTTGTTCAGTTTGCCAGATTATTCTACCATTTAGCATAGTAATCTCCCACTTGGTGTTTGGGAACACTAGCAGTTTTCCTGAGGCAACTTAAAACGACACCATAACTTTTGCTGAGCAGCTGCAACAGTAGCCACTGCTGCCACAAGTAGTACGACTCTGGGGCATTTCAATCTGTGGATATCTGAGCGGTGAGGGGTACAACATTATTCTAACAAGAAGTAGGAAACAATCAGAAAGAGGGAACAGTCTCTGACACAAGACAGAGATGGAGAGGAAAGGATGTGACATCCCTTGCCATGCATATTAGCGTTAATCTCCAAAGCCCACTGACTGAGTGTCTGGCAACAGGTAATGGTCTTACCTCAACAGGGGTGACGACTCAAGCCATGGTAACAGGCAGTGAGTTAACCATCATGTGAATATGTCCCATTCACATTACAATCCACATAATCTTCAAACACTTCAGAAAAACAGTTGATTGTTGTTAGTATCTAACTTGGCTCTGTTGATAACGATAAGTCACATTTTGGAGAGCTGGCAAGCTACCGTAGTTCACTGAAGAGCTGATAAATAAAGTGAACGCTAATGTTTGCTTACTTTTTAGCAGTAACCCTCATAAAATATTTCCTAACTATTTACTTCAATAGCCAAGCAGTGATAGTCTACTATTACGTAACGAATAACAATATTCAACAAAATGTTGCTGCACCTCTGTTGACTCTCTCTAACTCTGATTTAAACTGATTTCTAACTCCCTCCAAATCCAGAAATTAAAACATCTGAAACCCCACTGATTACATTACATTACTGATACTGATCCTCCCGGGTTAATCATTACAAACAAACATATGACAAACAGCATCATGTGTGCAAACATTGCTCAAATGCACAGAACCTAAATCATATTGGAGATCCCAACGATATTAATTTTGGGGGAAATGTGTATAAGATGATGGACAAGCCATCTGGAATGGTGGCAACCAAAAAAACATGGAATATTGGATTTATATATTTTACCCTACATCGTGTTTATACAACATAAAGGGGAAAATATTTGATTACCTTGCCCAACTAATGCCATTTTCCTCTCTCCAGCCTCTTGGAAGGACGCTGTCGGCATGTGAGTTAAACTGAATCCGGTATCCCTTCTGGTGTCCCCATTTATTTTTCTCATTGGGATTGTAAAAGTGCACATAACGGGGGAACTTTTTGCCAAAGCGCAAAGCGGCAGATCGCTCGGTCTTGTGCTCTGTTCTGTGGAGTTTGGACTGGACGATGAAATGCTTTGGGCTCCAGGGATTGGTGAAGTTGACATATCTCAGATCAATCGTCTCAAAGCTGTTCTCTCGCCCTGTGTTGTGAAGGCAAAGAGTTGTCAAGTGAAGTTAGATGTTACATTTGCATCAGAAGTCTCCATTCTTAAAATTAAGTTATTGAATTATGTATGGCACATAGTCTTGATCTCAGATAGCCTTGATCACACATTTCAACAGAACAGTCTCACAGGCCAGGAGACTGTTATCATCTTTTTAGCAGTTAGAAGAAGGACTCTCAGTAATGATGCCTGAATATTTTCCTCTACATCTTCTGGTAGTAATCCCAATAAAATAAGATGGTTCTAATGGCAGTTCTATTTCCAAACATAATTTCATTTTGTATGTGTTTCCAATATCCTGATAGTTTTGGACAGTTCCAAAATATGTGCGCGTGGTCTCCCACCAGGCCAAAGCCCCTCCAGCCAGTGTTGCCAGATCTCGCGAGACAAATAAGCAACTAGGCCTGTGAAAACAAGCCCAAAACAAGCAACTTTTTCAACGGACCCCCCCTAGGTTCCGGGAAGAGAAAAATAAATAAACTGAGAACGGTTTTACAATCCGTGGGTACAGATTATCAATTTCCATCCATGTGGACAGATTGGTAAACTGTGCGCAGTTGTCCTGAGCTTCAGGACAATGACTACAATAGGGAGTTTAACCACCTTCTAACATTAGAAAACCGATGGGATATCAGATATAGACTGATGTACCAAGTACATTATATACACAGTAACCTCTGATAATTACAATTTGCACACACAAATAAATATCATCTTGAATTCACAAATGATTTATTTATTATTGCAGGGACTGCAGAAGATCCCATTTTTAAATAACTATAAACCAGTAACAGGAGAAATTATTACGACGGGTTGAATCCATTCTTTTATTCCTTTCTCTTTCTCCCAGTCTTTGTTATATTTCTTCCCGTATTTCGCCGACTTTGCCCCAGGCATTTATTCCTCCAAAAACTCTCCTACAGTCCAGTCACTCACCATCAGTCGCGACTCGCGCGTATTTTCATTTTAACGTCACTCACTGACGTTTTCCTAAACAGAAAAAAAAGATTGCCCTGCTCTGCCTCTGATTGGCTAGTACTCGTTGCATCTGGGTCAGAGCCAATTAGAAGCAGGATGTGGGTGGGAAAAAACTTTGCTGTCTCCTGTGTGTATGGGGAAAGGGGAGGGACAGAGGGAACAGGCACTCACGACAACTTACTATGGACCTGGGAACAAGCCCAAATAAGCAACTACACTTTAGAAACAAGCCCAAAAAAAACGCGACCCGCGACTACCAATATTTGTAAGCGACTTTACAGAAAAACAAGCCCAAAGTCGCTTATAATAAGCGGACTTGGCAACACTGCCTCCAGCACTGATGTGAGGCACCACCAAATTTTGATATGACGAGGAGTCCTGAAGAATCTCATTTTGATTTTCCATTCGAATTCCTTCCAGACGGGACTGTTATTTTATGTCCCTCTCTGCATGATGATTTCCAGTTTGTATCTGAGATAATGGTGTTCATCTCCAATTCCCATTTTTCTTTATTATTATCTTTATTCTTTTATTATCTGACTCCTCCTGTAATATCTTATATATATGTGATACAATAATTTTTTTGATAGTCCCTTTATTGTCAACATAAAGAAATGTTCAATATAGGACGGTGGTACATAATTTATCCAATTCCTCGTGCTTTTGTAAATAATGTCTAAGCTGTAGGTATTTCAAAAGGTCATGGACTGGAAGGTCAGATTTATGTTGAAGCTGTTCAAAGGACATCATGTCTCCTCCTTCAAATAACTGCCCCAGCATGATTAAACCTTTTTCTATTACCTTATACATATGCTGTTGGGAGAGACATAAGTTATCAATCCTGGAGTAACTATTGTGAACACTGGGGTGTGTAGCTCCCCAATGGTCAACAAGTAAACTTCTTGCCCTCTTATGGACATAATGCACAAAAATAGATATTCAGTGGTTTTTTAGAACGAATATTCAAACATAATTTCTGACAGCCCTATAGTGACCATTATATCATTACTTTCCACCTGGGACATAAATCGTAAGTTGCAGAATCATCCAATATTGCTGTAATTCATATGATATTGGGTTTTTCACTTAAGGCAATGGTCAATAAAGAGTTACTGCTTTAAAACTGTAACATAATACTCACCAGCAATATCCAGGTCTACTTTATAATGGATGAGGTGTGTGTGCAGGTTACCCAGCACATAGTTGTACACCTTGGTACCATAGTGAAGTCCGTTAGGTGTAAAGAAAGTGGCATGGATGTATCCGGTAGCGCTGACCTTTACCTCCATCACCCCATTCTGGTAGAAGAGGAAGTCCCAGATGTAATCATAGTTGTAAACCGTTGAGGTTGTCCGCAACACCAGCACCGTGTTATCCAGCCCTGCATAGATGTTGAATTCAGAGTCAAAATGCCTTCTCAAAGGCACAGCAGTGGTCATCTCAAAAATACAGAGTGCATTTATGTAGCGCACAGGTTTGTCTGTGTCAAAGTAGTGGAAAAGGTCCACAAAGGTGGCAATTTCTGGACAGTCGATTCCAGGCGCCAGCTCGTAGGATAAGGTGCCCATTGCCCAACCAGCATCTATGTACTTTGTTTGCATGGCAGCGGGAGTATCACCAGAATAAAAGGCAATTGCTTCTTGGAGGCTGATCTCATAGGCAATCCTTTCTCCATTAAAACGAAGGTCAAAGACTTGAAGCCCAGCGGATGAGCGGACTCGGTAGGCAAAAGACCATCCGGCATATTCAACAAAGTTGCGGTCAACTTCATAGCGATGCCCCTGAGGCTCCACAAGCTTCGGACCATGGACATTAGGGCGAGTGTTGCTGTGGCCCCGGGGGATGTAGGTGGAGTAGAGGTCCTTGTCGTCATGATCGGGCAGTTTGATCTTCTCCACACCTCCTGATTCATATTTTTCTATCAGTTCCTCAACACTGTCAAAGTACATGCTGTTGTACCAGACCTTCTCAACAATCCACTTTTCTGGATCCAGATCCTGGTGGTTGATCAGAACTTCAAACCCAACTGGGTGGAGGTAATACCCTCCACAAACTTCTGCAACATGATCCAGCTTCTCCTCTCACCTGAATCCAGCCCACGGGGAGCTATGTCTGAGAACGTCAGGCAGCGGTCAGAGCAGTTAGTGTAGGAAAACCCTCCTGTGGTCTCAAACAGGAGCTTGTGAGCTTGAATGGCAATCTTCTTGAGCAAATCTTCAATATGGTCATACTCTACTGCAGAAATAGGCCTTGACTCAAAGCGGACAGGCCTATCCCCCTTGAAAGTCTTGACTTCGTTGGTCTTTGGGGTCGGCAGAGGACTGACAATGTACTCAGTGATGTTGGGGTTGGTTTGGTTCCCGAACTGGATAATCACACGCGCTTGACGTGGGGGTTTGGCCTGTCCACGGTCCAGAGCTCTCAGGGCTTCATGCTTTCTTGGCACATGGAGTTCGATCAGGAGGATGCTGTTTTTCATCAGAGTCTTGCTACGAGCATCAGTGAGCTCCAGCTCTTGAATACCATGCAGGTAGGCCCGAACAGCTTTCATCTCACGTACTGTGAGGTCGGCAAACATGGGAGCGCCATGATGAGCCCAATCTCTTGATGTAGATGCACTACAACCAGCCAAGCAGACCAGCTGCAGTAGACAGAAAAGCCTCATGGCTGTAATATAATAAGAAAAAAAATTTGGAGCATGAATTTAGTAGATGAATAAGAAGAATTGGATATATGTTGAGTGGATTCACGCATATTTTTCTTCTTCTTTGAAAAGATACCGATCTTGTGCAGTTTGATTCAGGGAGTTTCAGAAAGAGCTCGGTTATTTACAAATTTCATTTACACTCTTTCTATTCAAACTATCTTAGCCTAACGAATCAAAAGCTAAACTCTGTACTGCAGAATTCCAAGAAAACACATCAGTCATGTTTCTTTCCTCCTCTTCTCTTCACAGCTGCATATATCACAGGGCAGAAGTTGATTTTATTTAAACATGCTTTTACTTTGGATTTTCTGTGTTTTTATCTTTTATTATTCCATGCTTTTATTTTGAAATGTGTGGTGTGTGTTTTTAAATGGTAGTTTTACTTCTGCCAGTGGACATTTAGTAATTATGATTCAAGGAGACCAGGGTTGGGATTGACTGTTTTATTTTGTGTTTAGACATAAAAAGGGCAGAACAGCAACAGGGAGGAGCGAAGGAGGACACTGAGGGCATGAAGGAGGACACTGAGAACAGCGGAGGACACTGAGAGCATGAAGGAGGACACAGGGAGAGGAGGACACAAGAGCACGATGCAGGACAAAGAAGCGTGACGGAGCACACAGAGACACAACGGCACAATGGAGCAGACAGAATGGCGCAGACAGAGAGACACAGAGACCGGGACGCCAGTGAGAACATCGTCCCTGGTCTGTAGGAGGCCTAAGAGTACGCCGAGGAAAACACTGATCGCTAGCGGCAACAGTGGGAGAAGGTGAAACTTCTCCCTTCCGCGTAAGTCTCGTTTAAGACTGCTGTTTGTCATAGTGTGTAGGGTACAAAGCTGTGGTAGTTTAAAGGATGTTTGACTGGCCCTGAGTTCTCCTTTGCAGGCCACGCCCGAGGAGAGGAGCCAAGCAAGAAGAAGCTTGTTACCTTTTCAGCTTCCCAGCTCCAAACCGTAGTTGGGAGCAAGCTGGTTTCAAACTAATAACTTGGCTCGTGGCAAGTAACTTGCGTCTAGTGGTCCGGGTTAACAGAGCCGAAGCACAAAACAGTGAGGCGTCGATTAATTTCAGCAATGAACTCGGGCTTTATTACTCACAGTGGTACACATTCACGGGCACAAAATGACTTTGCTTGCTACCGTTCGGCTGGAGTATGGACTGCATTACCATCACCTTCGCGCCGTAAGCTCAGACTGATTCCCACGCTATACTTAGTTTACACTACCCAGAACACACCTGCCCCACTACGTCACACAGAGACATTTCCTTTCCAACAAGCCCCCAGGGGGAGACAGAGATTGCAACAAGCTGGTCGCCAGCGGAGACCCGTGGACCATCATCTTAACCTCCCACTCCTGTTCTGCTGCACTATTTTAGCTTGGTTTTAGTTGGTTGTGTTTTTTGTTTTTAAATTCTTTTAAGGAGGAATTTTAATTCTTTTAGTCATTTTTTTTTTTTTTTTTATAAATTTCTTATTCCTCTAACTGGTTTTACTCACTGTTTTAAACACCACTGTTTTTTTACTGCTCTCCCCTGATATAAAGGACCTGTGTTAATCTTTTATCCCAAATTGGAATCTTGGTAGTTTTAAGAGGTCCTAGGCCTCTTAAAACTTCCAAGTTATCCACGCCTTGTGCACACGCGCCCTTTACACATAAGCAATTCTTGTTTGCTCACTTTACTCTATTTGCTTTTATATCAGTCTCTCCTCTACTACAAGTGCCTTGAGTTTACAGCTAATTATCCAAAAGACAACCAAATATTGTTACTTGTGTCTTACTAACATAAATGAGCTATAGCTAATGCAATAAGTTAGCTAAGGTTAAGCAAATGCATCATGTCCATACAGGCTAATGTACTGTACTTAACTGAGACACTACAGGTGAATACAGTAAAGTTTGTGTCTAATAACATCATCACAATCACAACATTGATATGCAAATATGGCGTTAACTAACTAAAAAGTACTAATTTGCATACAGTACATATGAAAAGGCACTGCAGGTGAACAAGATCACTCAAACATATCACCACAGAACTTTCCCAGTTAATGACTTACATCAAGAGTCTTTTCCCCTGAAATGTTATGTTTTAATATATATAAAATCTACATATGCAAACAGGCGTAGGGTAGTAGGCCCTATAACGAACATCTAAAGGTGTATTTTGGAAGTTTTCTTTCCATTAGAGTTAAAGACTACAGGAAAACTTTCCTGCATTAAACAATAACTTCCTAATTTGGATCATAGGCTCCTTATCTAATAACAGTTTTATTTTCATTATTATTGCAGTGTTTTTTGCTGTAAAATTAACAAAATAGCAGCAACAGCCTTTTCGTCTTAGTGTGAAGATTTGTGAAGTGTTGATTTTTAGTTTATTCCAATAACACCCAAAGAATTAAAAGATGTATTGCCATGTGCAAAATAAACAAATTATTAGTGAAAATATGTCCCTCTCCTTGGTGCAGACAGTTATTCTAAATAAATATACTTGAAACTAGTAGCATAGAAATTGTGGCATAGTTTCCTTTGCTGTTGCCTGCTCTTGCAATAAACCTAGTGAATATTTAAGAAGACCATGGTCTCAGTGTGAACTGATTATTGTGTCGAAATCTGCGTGAGTGTGAGGATATTAAAATAAATTGGTAAGGAAGTCAGAGTTGTTTTATATAGTTAACATTTTGTTTAAAAATTGAATAATTATTTATTAAAATATTCGCCCTTTTTTCACTTGAGCCCTGCCACCAAATGTCTGTGCACGTCCCTGCCCTATGCTCTTTGTTAATCTTTCTTCACTCTTTCTGCAGGAACTTCCAAGATAAACTGCATTTCATTTCAATATTCCTAATCAAGTTCTAAATGTGAATTTGGCACATTCTGCAGAATTAATTAGATTTAAAACATTTGTACACAATAGCATTTATGTAATAATGTTATTTTTGTTAATGAGTAGTTCCATGCTTTCTTGAATAACACATGCACTTCAGAATCAGGAACAAAGAAATAGTCCAAGCTACTGTACCTGTAGTCGTCCTCCTGCTTCACGTGCTTTGTATAACAGGGGTGATCAGTCAGGTCCTCCTGCTTCAGCAATTGAAGAAACCTTTCTAATGGAAACAGGAATCAGTGTACTGCAGCTTATATTTACTTTGCATTGACGGAGGCTGATGATTGGTCGACAGCAGGTTGTAAATATGATGGAATAACAGATGCTTAAGGCAGGTTTATTTGTATAGCACCTTTCAACTACAATTCAAAGTGCTTTACATAAAAGCAAGACATAAAAGGCATTAAGAAAATAAACCTAAGGCGATATAAAAAGACATAATTTAAAAAGAGTAGAAGGGCTCAAGTGAAAAAAGGGCAACTGACCAAGGCGCATTCCAAAGGACAAAAAGGGAACAAAAACGTTGTTAGAAAGTTGCTCCCACACTACATTTCACATTTCAAACACAGCATTTTGACTTGTCATAGCAGTAAGTCAGCCTTTAGCTATTCTTAAACAAAACATTTAACGTTAATTTTTTTGCTTGCTAGCTAAAAAAGAAAAACAGCATTTCATTGTTTGCTAATTAACTAAAAAGTCAGTTAGTTTTCCTGCAGCTAGCATTACTCCTTAACTAAACATTTCATTGTTTGCTAGCCAGCTAAAAACCCGTTAGTTAGCCTTTAGATATTGTTAGGCAAGGCAAGGCAGCTTTATTTGTATAGCACATTTCAGCAAGAGGGCAATTCAAAGTGCTTTACATAAAAATGATTAAAATACAAGAATAAAAGTTACAGTGCAGTACAATAAATGAAACATCAAAGAGCAGTTAAAAACAGTTAAAAATATAAAAGCAGATAAAATCCTTGCCGTTCCCTCTTTATATGCTTATATAGATTTTCATACAGTTTCAACAATGCAACTTAATAGAAATGAATAATTATTTAAAGAAAGGCAACATCAAAAAGAAAAGTCTTCAGCCTTGATTTAAATAAACTGTGAGTTGCAGCGGATCTGCAGTTATCTGGAAGTTTGTTCCAGATATGTGGAGCATAAAAACTGAACGCTGCTTCCCCATGTTTAGTTCTGACTCTGGGGACAACAAGCAGACCTGTCCCAGACGACCTGAGAGGTGTGGATGGGTCATAGTGTAGTAGCAGATCAGAAATGTATTTTGGACCTAAACCGTTTAGTGATTTATAAACTAGCAAAAGTATTTTGAAATCAATTCTTTGAGGCACTGGTAGCCAGTGTAACGATTTCAGAACTGGAGTGATGTGACTCACTTGTTTAACTAAACATTTAATTGTTTGCTAGCCAGCTAAAAACCCGTTAGTTAGCCTTTAGATATTGTTTAACTAAACATTTCATTGTTTGTTAGCTAACAAGTCAGTAAGTTTGCCTGTAGCTAGCGCTACTCAATAATAAAACATTACATTGTTTGCTTGCTAGCTGAAAAGTCAGTAATGGCGTTTTTCCATTACATGGTACCTACTCGACTCTACTCGACTCTACTCGACTCTACTCGACTCTACTCGCCTCTACTCGCCTCGACGCGCTGTGCGTCCGTTTTCCATTGCAGATTTTAGTACCGCCTCAGCGTGGCTGGTCGTCATAGCGACTGCCGTGGGCGTGGCTTTGTAGCTTGCTTTTCCCATTGACATATCCCGTATATCCCCGACTCATTTCCTGGTTCTCCGTCTCCGTAAACAACATGATATCAAAGAGACAGTTAACGTTTACTGCTCCAGATTTCCCACCGTGGTCAGAAAGAACAGGGGAGACACTTTGTTTCTCTCACATATATATGACTCTAGAGTCGCTACTCGCTGCGGAGATAATCGCCATCACTCTCTCACTTCTCCCTCGCTCACCAGCTCCCCACACACACACATAAGGCGACTCGACACACACACATCACACATGCACACACCAGCGCACAAGTATAAACATCAGGCCACTTGTATGCTACGGAGAAAGCTCTGCGTGGAGCCTCCGGCAGCAAAAAAACACCGCTGGCTAAACTATTTAAAAATGCCGTCTGTCGCTAGCAATGCAGTGATCAGTGACGATTCTTTCCGACCAGTCAGCAGCCTGCAGGGTTTCACGTCACCGTTTCGGCTCGCCTCAGCTCGCTTGGAACCTCGACTGAGGAGGTACTAAAAAAAGTATCTGTTAGCAGGTACCAGGTACTTTTTTTCGTAATGGAAAACCAAAAAAGGCGAGTAGAGTCGAGGCGAGTCGAGCAGGTACCATGTAATGGAAAAGCGCCATTAGTTTAATGTTATTTATGAGTTGGTAGATAAACTCTAATTGCAGCTTCTTCTTACATGCTAATATTGAGTAAGAGGTTATAACGGACAGGTGTATTTGGAGGTTTTGTCTTTGGTGAAGCTAGGCTAGCAGTTTCTTCCAACTAGCTTGTGCTAAATAAGGTTTAACATGGTCCAGAACTATCATTGTAACATAACATAAAAGAAAATAGGTACTGGTATTGTACCTTCGGTTTAAAATGTTCTGGTCCATTTGGCTTTGTTAATTATGAAATGTGTCATTATGGGAGGACCTCTAGCTTACCCAGTAGAGTGTGCGCCCCCTTGTCCTTAGCAGCAGCCAGGGTTCGAGTCCAGCCTTTGGCCCTTTGCTGCATGTCTTCCCCTCTCTTTCTTCCCTTTCCTGTCTTTAAGCTATTGTTAGGTTGTAAAAAGTTAAACCATTGGTGATGTCTGATAAAAAATATACATTTAGTTAAATGAACACTGTAGCTAGAAAAGAACACTGAAACAATACCGATTGCATCACACCACACTTAATTAGCATTTGTCTGGCTCACACCTTCTCAAGCTTCTAAATAATTGATTAGGTCATGTCTGTTATTTAGCATGAATGTAGATGCTTTAGAAGACTTATTGTTTAAACAAGTTTTGGGGAGCCACTCCCTGCGGGGCCAGACTTGATTAGAACAAAGGAAATGCAAACTCTGTAAACTTGAACAGAATCGGCACTACCATGATAAACAACCTTTGTCTGTGACCTGAAATTCAGAGGTGTGTCCTTATCCTGAGAGATAGGAATATAATTCGGATTCTGAGATGATCCCAGGACTGATTGATGTACTTCCTGAAGAGGAGGCATGTCATTTCAGTCCGCTGTCAGCTGCAGTGTATCATTTGTTTTTGTCATGTCGTTTTCATCATATTGTTCATTAAACCTTTTGCTTAACTCTCAATTCGACCATAGCCTCTCCTTCCTCCTCAGAAATCAAACGAACACGTCTTTTAGATTTCTTAACACTATCCTGTCAAAGGCCATAAAAGCCCCAAAAATATCAAAAGAAATGTGTCATTACCGGTAAATCATAATCTTAAATGTACTGTTTTTTTAGGGGGTTTCACGCTGCTGGAGGAGTATTACAGCCAAACAGACACATGTCTAGGGTAATTAATTATGTCTCTGGCAAACCCTCAAGATTACACAGGAACTATGCCAGAATGTCAGCTTTTTTATCGCACTATTGCGTACTGTGGCACACCACTGCTAAGACATTATATACGGTTAATTGTGTCTTATTAATTTGTGAAAACACAGATGATAGACCCCTAATGTGATGACCCCTTATAGCTGTGTTTTGACTAATGCACATCATGTTTACCTCAGGGGGATCAATGTGTTTTGCCAGATGAGTGCCCATGTCACCATAATGGTCAGCTTTATTACAGCAACGACACCATCACTAAAGACTGCAATACATGGTAATGTATGTAGTTGTCTCAATGCACCACGCCCCTTTAACATTTAATTACAGTATTTTAACTACTTTATGCATTCCTGCAGCATTTGTAAGGAGCGCCTCTGGCACTACAGCAAGTCCGCCTGTGCTGGTGTGTGGGTGCTTTCCCGCCCTGTCTGAAATCAGCTGCCTATGCTGAAGAGTGTAACCGCAGAGGGGTTTACATCCGCTGGAGGTCCCAAGAGCTCTGTCGTATGTCAAAGACACACAATGCACACACACACACTCATGCAGTCTATCTTTGGCGCATGCACCTTTTACTCCTCCTGTGTGGAAGGCTGCTTCTGCCTTGATGGCACGGTCTGACACGGTAAGCCAAATTTACCAAACTAATCCTGAACTACTGAGGGTGATATACACTTTGGAGGAGCATTTGTAGGGCTGTGCTCGATTAAAGAAATTCTTAGTCGACTAACACTCATTCAACTGTACCGACTAATCGATTAGTTGATTTAATTGACAGATCTGTAAATCTGAGTTTCTCCGCAAAGAGTCATGCAAAAGCACCACTTTAATTCTTGTGTTTACCACAGATGTGCTCGTACATTTCTTGGAAATAAGTCATTCAGCATGAAAAAAGCATAAAACATGACTAATCGACTAAAGAAATCTAAGTTGACTAAGACCAAAACGACCGATTAGTCGACTAATCGACTAAGAGGGAGCAGCCCTAAGCATTTGTATATACTAGTGCAGTGCCCATTGAAAATATGCCTGTTTGGAACGGGCCGATTGCTTGGCCTGTGGTATTCTCGTCATATACCCTATCGTTAATGAATTTAAGACTTCAGCAGAGGTGTTAATTTCCAAACAGGCTAGTGGCTTATCAGTTAACGTTGAAGTATGGATTTGATTTGCGGGGGTATTTTGCCAACGGTAATGTTATTAGTGTTATAAGTTAGCAGCACACTTGAACAACCGGACCAAGGGCGAGCATAGAGGGTGAATCTAAGTGAGAAGGAAGAAGTGGTGAATTTACAGCTCACAGCAACTTAATACCATATAGTGTCTATAGGATCTAGTGTCGAAAAAAATACCTTTTGATTGAGTTTCCTCTAAGCAAAATGATCCGAGTGAATTTAAACTGGGCTTTTATTGTGAAGGGTAGAACTCGGTTTTTATTGAGCTTCGTTGCATGAATAACATTGCAGATTCAGATTTTACTAACAAAATATCACAGTTAAAATGTGGAGTAATCACAGACATATTCTGAAGGCTAGAAATGCATTTTTATTGAGTTTCCTCCTAGCAAAATGCTCTGAGTTAAGCTGGGCTTTAGGGTAGACACAGAAGAGCCAGCGTTATGGCAGCGCTTTTTTTTCTCATCCTTTTTATTGTTTGGTCGTTTAGTTTAATTCACATTTTATTAATATCCAATGCTGTCCAAACTGCTCCAAATTCCAAATCCCAAGTTCATTGGGTACCCAGGAAACCAAGTGTGAGGTAGATTGGATTCACGGTTAATGAGATATTTCAAAGCCAGACCACACACACACACACACACACACACACACACACACACACACATACATACATACATACATACAGATATTTCCTGATTCATTAGAGAGATGTAAAATGAGGATTATTGAATTTAAGTCTAAAGGTATTCACTGCAATTTTTTAAACAGACTTACAGTGATTAAATGATTGTACCATTGTAACTGTTATTTAACAGAGAAAAAACATGTTTGTGATTCTAATGTGTGTGTTTCAGGAGTGTCCTTACTCTGAGTTTTTTTGTCACGCCGGTCTCATCTCTGCTCCTCCATAACATCTCTGAGGGAGTGGAACTTCCATCGAACTTGTCTGTAGACATACTGGTCCACGACTGCAGCACCTGGTAAGCAGAAACTAGCAGACTCCAGGGGTCTCATTTATAAAACTGTGCATAGGATCCTTAAAAAGTGTACGTACGCCCAAAAGCCCAAAATGGCGTACGCCAAAAAATAGTCAGATTTATAAAACTGTGTGTACGCACACCTGTAAGCAATGTTCCCTTTATAAATCAGAGATTACGTACAAGCGTGCGTACGTGGATCAGCCTCTTATCCCGCCCATTTTTAACCATAAGTAGTCAATGCAAAGCACCTCGTGAATGCTGATCAGTATGTTAATGATCCTGGCAGTTCTTCTTTCGTTACACCGAATCATGCCGAATCACGACAACTGGCGGAGAAAAAGTAAAAAAACTCTCAGACGCTCGGGAATTGCTGCCAGTGTAGGGAAACCGGATCTATAGACTACCTTTATTAATAATATCTTCCAAAACGGCAGTTATTACGGCAATCGGGGACAGCTTCGATATACCAGACCTACTGTATATGATAAGATTTAACAGAACTATAAATTATATTCAAACAAGCCTTAGTGATAAAGGTGAAGATTATATATAATATGTATATATATTAAAAAAAACACTTAGCTGTCTGACATTTTCCTCTGGAATGGCGAGTACCTGTATTTGGACCGGGATGGCACAGTTCCGGCGCGTTGCCCTCTCTACTGGACCCAATTCAGTACATAGATCCAAGAGCGCAGCTTTAGGGAATTTAAATCGGCATATTAGCCAGTCATCATCATGGTCCCTGAAGTCTCTCTCCTGATTCTTCCATTGAGGGTTATTCTCCTGCAGTGCCATCATGCAGCATTACGCACGGGGTCACCGCAGTATAAATATGTTTACAACAATTAGAGTGATTGTAGACACCTCGCCAAAATCACAGCATCAACTAGTGTCTAGTATCTCGGGGTGGGGGATACCATGGTATCCCCCACCCCGAGATACAATTTGAAGACAAAAGTCTAATAGGCAAACTTTTCTTCATGCAGGTTTTGTTATGAACAGTATTAAAGTACGGACTGATAACGAGGAAATTAAGTGTAACGATTGCGCGAGAGCTTAACGGCTGTATTTCCAGACTTTGACATTTGATGATATATGCACAGTTTTAAAGACAGATATTTAGTTATTTACACTGTGTTCTCCCGTTATCTAATGGTAGGGTATTTTATGCTATCCTGTATTCCATGCAGTCAGGCCATCTCCTCTTCCTGCGACATTAAGAACACATTTTTATTAAAGATTTGAGTTGGATTTTACAAGGTGTTTATGGAACAAGTATCACTAAGTACAAGCGCAAATAACACTACTGGATTTTATCTTCATGGTAACGTGGATGATATGGAGTGAAATAATTTGAGTTTTTCCCATTTACTTTCTGAAGTCTGACTTCACCTCACCATCTGTGTCGCCAATTTCTATTTTGTCTCCAAAATGTGCGTACGCATGGTTCAGAGTTTGAGGACCGCACATTCTCCAGTCAAGTTTGTTTTTTATAAATCACAACCTTTGCGTGGGAAGTGGCGTACGCACATTTTCAGCCCCGTTTTGTGCGTACGCCACGTTTATAAATGAGACCCCAGCCCTCTTAATTTGTGGTGTTGTTCAGCTTTCTTTTATATTCAACCCACTTTTCCCACCTTGACTCAAATTTCCCCTCCTGGAGCCTCACTATGTGTGTGAGTCTTTCCATGTCAAATATTTCTTCTAATATGCCCAGCCATTGTTCCTTTGTATGTGGGTCTGATTTGTACCATGCTCTAGTTATGGTTTTCTTGCTGGCTACCAGCAGTGTCTTGATCAGATATCTGTCCCCACCCCGTGTGTTTTTTGCTGTACCAAATTCCCCATATATAGCTCAGAGCAGGACATAGGTATCTCATAACCTAGTATTGCCTTTAATACTCCCCATACTTCTTCCCAATACTCTTTCATCTTTCGGCACTTCCAAAATATGTGTGTGTGGTCCGCCTCCGTCTGTCCACATTGCCTCCAACACATATTCTGTTCCGGGGCGAACCTTCCTTTTGTCTTTGGGGTTATGAAGTATCTAATAATGTTTTTCCACCCGAACTCCCTCCATACCCTCGATCCAGTGGTTGAATACTGTACCCTGCACACATTGTACCATTCTTCCTCCGTCAACTCAATCCCAAGTTCCCTTTCCCACTTTTCTTTTATGTACATTGTTGAATTCCCTTTACTCTTCAACAGAGCTTGATAAAGGGCTGATAAAGGGCTTCCCATTCTTCCCATTGTATACATCAATCATTACCTTAATTACCCCATTTTGCTCAGTAGCTTTATCTATTTTTATTTTCCTTATATAGTAGTCCCTCACTCGTAGGTATCTAAAGTAGTCCCCTCTTTCCAAACCAAACCTATCTTTTAAATATTGAAAGCTCTGCATTTCCCCCTTTTCTACTATCTAACATACCCCCTTGTGTTGATAGATGAGTTTCTTGTAGAACAATAACCTGCATCTCCTCCCTTCTTAATTTTGTCAACACCTTTCCCCTTTTAACTGGATTGTTCATACCATTAACATTTAAGGACACCATTTTAATACCTCCATGTCGCATCATATTTCCCCTCAGAGCATCCTTCTGTCGCCAACATGTCACAAAACATAATCGATAATATAATAGGAACCGCTATGCTAAACAAACTAATAGCCACCGGTGCCTTGTTATCTACCGGACCGAATAGCAACGCGGATTTTGGTGCCTTATTTAGGTGCCACTTAAATGCCTGCGCTTCTCTCTGATGCTCCGAAAACGGACGTTAGAGGGAACTGAAACATCACCGCACGTGACGCTAGTTAACATTACACTCGAGGTAACGTTAGCCTACCGTTAGCTAGCAGCTGGACTAAACACGGTTAAAATGCTGACAGCTAAACGGTGTAAAAGTATGTCTGTATTTCACTGGAGAGGATTGTAACACCAGACTGTAGTCTGAAAAACACAGAAGAGATGTGTCACCTTTTTCAGCCCTTCTGAGTTTGCAGGTATGATTTTAATATAACATTATTATAGTTATTATGGCCTTTAGAAAAATGTTTTTTTGTGGAAGTGGGGTTTTGTCCCCACGTTTTGGGGTTAAGCTTTTGTCCTTAATGGCATTTTTTCCCCCTTACATCAGGGGTCTTCAACGTTTTTTAAGCCAATTGGACCCCTTAAAGTGAGATGTAGCAGGGACCCCCTACTACATATTGTATGAAATTAAGGTAGCATATTAAACTGGGCCTACAATAACTGTTAGGGCAACCTAAAGCCTTCTTACATACCCTTTTTTCATAAGCTATTAAAATATTAATCGTTGGCATGATTTTATAAATCATATTTTAATGTTACATATGTGGCACAGTAAATCTAGGATTAACTGTATCTGTGGACTGATATCTTAGTGACTACCTAACCTATAGGCCAGTAAGCCTATCATCAGTGGGAATTTATATTTGCTAATAATATGTTGGAATTATGTTCCAACATATTCTCAATTATGTTAAGGCATTTTAATTATTTTTTTTTTTAAAGACTCAAAAATTTACAATAATTTGGAGGCTCATTACATTACATTACTTTTAAGTAGTTTTGAAACCAGTACTTTTACACTTTTACTTAAGTAAAAAGCTTGAGTTGATAGCCTTTTCAAACCCTAGTATGAGTAATGAATGTGAATACTTTTGACACCTCTGCCCTTTTCCCTGCTGGTGGGTGGATGGTAAAGCCTCTCCTAGTGAAAGGGCCACCCCCTAGTGGCGGAGATCTCCCCTGCAAGTGATCTCCCAAGCTCACTAGAATTGTCCAACATTCAAACTTAACACCGGAGCTCCTGACAGGAGCTTTTGTACATTTTCCATTCAATCTTTAAACCCTCGACCTTTACATTTGTGCCACAAGTGCTCCAGTGAGTCCTTCTGTTTATAATCTTATACATGAGGCCACCTTTAATGTGGAGAAGAGGGACAATAAAAATACTGCACACGTCACATTTGCCAAAATTAACAAATCCCTGATCTACCCGTTTGAGGCCCCTTATTATAGATCAGTTTCTTACTTACTGACTGCGGCATTCCAAAAGGACATTCAGGGAGCAAAGCAATGAGCTGTCTTCAAAAACAATTAGGCTGTGTGTCTGTGTTCTGTTCTTTTCGGGTCACCGTGGCTCTTCACCTCTCATCCTTGTGACCTTTCATTCTCCTTTGTGTCTTGCCATCCTCCCCTCACTTCTATCCCCCGTCTCCGACTCTGGTCCACTTGCGCACAGCCTCCAGTCTCTGCAGCTGTGTAGGTCCTCTGCTCTTTGTCAACATGCAGAGAGGACAGATAAGCTTCTCAGGTACCGAAATTTGGCACCGTTTGATTTTACGTGAACCAATACTCGGTAGTACCGACGTGATTCGGTCGGTACCGGTAAAATACCGGGTTCGGTACCCAACCCTAGTGTCCATTGGTGATTGGAACCTAATCCCCCTCTCTTTGAGAATTTTCTTTAGCCCGCACACTTCCATCGTTTAGCAGTCACTTCTGCCGTGTAATCATGGTCAAAAGTCACTCTCCGTCCTTCCACTTCCAACGGCGTTCTCCAGGCCGTTCTGAGGACATTTTCCTTGACATCAAACCTTAAAAAGTTGACAATAATTGCTCTTGGGGGTTTGTTCGGCTGTGGTTTCGGCCCTAATGCTCTGTGCGCCCTTTGGATCTCCAGTTTAATATCATGCGACATCCCCAGCTCTTTGTGGATTAGCTTGTCCACGTATTCAGTAACCGAGTCCCCTTTTATCCCCTCCTTCAGCCCCCACATTCGGATATTATTTCTTCTTGATCTCCCTTCTAAGTGAGATACCTTCTCTCTGAGCTTTTTTTGTTTTGTTTTGTTGAGAATTTCCTGGATCTCGGTGCTCCACTCCTCCACATCATCAGTACGCTCTTTTAGCATCTCAATGTCTTTCTTTTGAGCCCGCATGTCCACGTCCACAGCCTCGAATTTTCTATTTGTGTCCTCCCTAAAGCTGTCCAGCCCTTCTCAATTGTCGCACATTTTCACAAACTCCTTTCAGATTGTCCTCCATTTGCTTGCTAATTTGTTCTAATTTCGTCCATGCTGTGCTGGCCCAATTTTAGCCTGCATGCTATCCAAGCCATTCTGCAAGCTAGCTTGCAACGCATTCACCAAGCTAGGTTGTTCGGTGTCTGCAGCATTAGACAGGTCAGGAAGTTCCACTTCGACCTGCATCTTTCCAGGCTGTTGTTCAACTCTCGTCTTTCTCTCTCTTCCTTTCGTACTTTGTGATCTGTTCATGACCTATATTCTCCCCACTTCGAGTTGTAGTTATGGAGTTACTTTCTTGTTTTTTTTTCCTTATTTGGCCGGGAGCTCCTCTTTTTTGCTATCACCCTCTGTCCTCATCCTTGGAAATTTTAACTTCCACATCGACAACATCAACTGCAAATCTGCCACTGAATTTCTGGAACTGCTTCAACTTCTCACAACATGTTATCTTCCCCACCCATACTGATGGTCATATCCGGGACCTGGTCTGCTCCACTGGTCTCACAGTAAATCATCTCTCCAGCGTAAACCTCCATATCTCAGACCATTTTGCAATCATCACGGACATCAACATCCCCATTCCTATCCCAAAAGACAAGCGAAAAATATCATTCAGGAACCTCAAATCCATAAATTCATCTGCTCTCTCAGCTTCTCTCTCCAATTCAATATCTGCCCCCCCTCAGTGTCTGATGATCCAACCCACCTTGTGGACTACTACAACAATACTCTGTCCTCCTGTGTCAACCTACTGGCTCCCATCATTACTAAAATTGTCTCCTTCGTACACTCCTGAGCTTCACCAAATGAAGTCCTGCAAACGTCAGCTGTTTGTGTCCTGACACTTCGCTGCAACACAAACCAATATATTTATTCACCTCTATTCACACACACAATGAGGCATATTTTCAGCTGTGATAGAACTGTATTTTTTGAGTTAGTATATAGGTCAACTTTGATCTTGACATACAGTATAGGCTAAGCATTCTGTAGCAAATAACAATAAACTCACTATTAATTACATTATCTTAATGCAGTGTAACTACTTCAGCATGTAAATAATGCACCTAAAATACAAACATGGGCAAGGGCGTTCAGCAATCGCTATTATATCGAATCAACAGCCACGTGCAATTTAGCTCGCAGGTGAAGAATACAAACAACGAAAATCACCAGTTAACTTAATTTAAATTTGCAAGACCAGGCTTAAATGAACTGACAACAGAAGTTATACCACTTACAGTTCTCAAGGACGTACACACACCATCTCAACTGGCTAGTTACCCTCGTGTGTCCGCCCTATTCTCTGACATGCACTCTAACAATGCGGCCCTATTTCTGATACCGTAGGGGGCAGAAATGTTGCCGTGGGGGGCCGCCACAGTCAAATCAACATAGAGGAAACACTGCTCTCTCATTTCTCTCTGCTGTCCCCAGTGGAGCTTTCACATTTCACCACAGGTATGAACAGCTCCACCTGCAGCCTTGATCCCATCAGCTTTCATTAAGACCTGTTCATCTTTTACTTTGGAAATATTGACTTTGTACTTTTTAATTAAAAAAAAAGTGTCTACCATCCATCGCCCCACTCATCACTACAATCATCAATTCCTTTCTTAGTTCCGGATCAGTCCCCACAACACTCAAGCTTGCATCAGTCACCCCCATCATCAAGAAACCTGGTTTGAATCCGGACCCATATTCAACCTCCCCTTCCTTTCAAAAATCATGGAACGTGTTGTCACTGCCCAAATTAAAACCCACCTCTCCTTCAATAACCTGTTTGAACCATTTCAATCTGGATTCCGCTCAACACAGCACTGAAACAGCCCTCCTCAAAGTCACCAATGACCTCCTCCTCTCCTCTGACTCTGGCCACCTCACCATTCTTATCATGCTTGACCTCACTGCAGCCTTCGACACCATCAACCACTCCATCCTCCTGTCCCGACTGGAAACCTACTGCAACATCAGTGGCACAGCACTCTCCCGGCTCCGTTCCTATCTCACCAACAGACGATACGATACGATACGATACGATACAACTTTATTGTCAGCCAAAGGCTGAAATTCTTTGTACATCCCTGGGTAGCTCGTTCAAAAACATCCAAACATACATAAGATTAATACCACCAACAAACATACATGAGACATTACCACAAATGACAAACTCCAAAAAGGAAACAAAGAAAACATATGTAACAACAGTACATGACATAAACATACACACGGACAGAGTCTTGGAGATGTATATCCCTGCAATAAATATTGCACTGGGTTTAATGTAGCTGGTTTAACAATAGGATAGATTGATGTATGAAGGAGTTTTTAAGTCTAATACGATTAAAAGAATGAACTCTAAAGCGTCTGTTTGAAGGCAGAAGCTGATATTCACTGTGCAAGACATGTAAAGGGTCATTTGAAATATTTCTGGCTAGTCTAAGCATACTATTATTGTGAGCCTCCTGAAAGGAGTACACTGCAGGTAATCCTGTAATCTTTGCGCAAATTTTAATCTGATTAAATAGCTTTGTTTTATTTTTAACTGAGAGGCTACTTAGCCAAGCAGTACTACAGTAAAGCATCATACTCTGAATTACTGATGTGAAAAACAGAGAGATGATTTGACTGCTAGCTCCAAAAGATCTCAATCTACGAAGAAAATAAACCCGCTGTTGTATTTTTTTGCAGATGAAATCTATATGAGAGGTCCATGAGAGATTGTCGTCTATCATGACACCCAAATATTTATAGACCGAGACTTGACTAATTTCTGAATTATGAATCTTCACTAGGGGCAGTTGACAGTTATGACAAGACAACAGTTCATACACATCAACAACTGCACCTCCTCCATTGCTCCTCTGTCACAAGTCGTCCCCCAAGGTTCAGTGCTCGGTCCTCTACTTTTCATCCTTTACATCCCGCCACTTGGAAATATCATACGCAAACATGGTCTTCACTTCCACTGCTACGCCGATGATGTCCAGATCTACATCTCTACCAAATCCATCACCACAGCTACATCCTCCACCCTGACCAACTGCCTCACCGATATTCAAACCTGGATGCAAACCAACTTCCTCCAACTCAACTACAATAAATCCGACTTGATACTCATCGGCCCGAAATCCCTCACGAAGAACACCCATAACTTAGGTCTCCCTGTCAACATCTCCACCCTGTCTCCATCCCCACACATCCGTAACCTGGGAGTCATCTTCGACAGCAACCTCACTTTTTTTCTTTTTTTTTTATGCAAACATACAGAACAGAGAAATACAAACTGAACAACAACAAAGCATTTTTTGTTAACACAGACTGAGAGTCCATTTTATTTATTGTTTTTGGTTGTTTTGTTCATTTATTTTGGATATTTAAAATGTCTTCCAGTTCCAGTGTTAAATATTCTTTAGAAATAAAAGTGTATTGATCTTTGGAAAGGTGTACCTGCATTATTATGCCATTATCATTATATTAGATGAAAATGGTCTCAGAACGACAATATTATCTTTTGTTTTTATCTTTATCTTTATTTATTATTTTATTTGTTATTGTGACAGGTCTACCTTCATCACTTCCAGAATTGATTACTGCAACAGCGTCCTCTATGGTTCACCTGCAAAAGCCTTAAATAAACTCCAATACATTCAAAACTCTGCTGCTCGTCTCCTCACTCACACCCGTTCCCGTGATCACATCACTCCCGTCCTTCAGAACCTCCACTGGCTCCCTGTTTCCCAACGCATCCAGTTTAAAGTCCTCCTCTTCACCCACATAGCCCTCCATAACCAGGCTCCTTCCTACCTCACAGACCTGCTTCACCGCCCCAACTTTCCCCGTAACCGCCGCTCCTCTGACGCACACCTCCTCTCCCCACCACTCAGGACCAGGCACCATACCTGGGGTGACAGAGCTTTCACCACTGCAGCCTCCTCCCTCTGGAACTCCCTACCCATACACATCCGTGACTCTACTGACCCCTGGACACATTCAAAACATTAATCAAAACACACCTCTTCAGATTAGCTTTCCACATACAATAGTCTTACATTTCTCACCTGATAGTTACTGGTTTTATTGTTAATTGCTTTTAATATGCTGTTTTATGTGTTGCTTTTATTGCTTATCTGTATAAATGTGATATATGTGCTGTTTTTTTACTGTAAAGTGTCTTTGACTGCCATGAAAAGCGCTATATAAATAAAATGTATTATTATATATAATCTTGGAAGGAGGATGTCAGCAGAACAGGATCATGAAGTAGGTAAATACAGTTCACATTTGACCTGATCATACTGACTCTCTTGCCTACAGATGACCTTTGCCCCTGGTTGCCATGGTCACCATGTTCCCAGAGCTGTGGCGCAGGTGCTGTGTCACGGCGGCGGGTGTGTGTGTGTGAGGAGGGAGGAGACGCAGCGTGTCCCACTGAGATTGAGGCTGAGAGGAACAGAGAGGAGACCCAGCTGTGTTATAAACAGCCATGTCCAGGTACAGACAAAGCTCAACAATGCTACTCTTGGTTCTGCTCAGCTTGGTAAACTGAGTCGAATAGCAGGATGCCCTCTGTGTGCTGTACAATGAAATCATTTTTCATTGTAATTTCATTCTGTGGTGCTCTTTGTGGTGGCTCTGTCTGATGATGTTATGTGTGTTATGAGAAACCATGGTAATCAGCAGTGTTTTTCCACAGATTACAAAGCAATTTGTGGCGGGGGGGGGGGTTGTCGCTGGGACGTAACAATCAAGTATCAAAAACTGAGGACTCGCTGTTGGATGCTGTCCTCCTTTCCTACTTTAATGCCTAACTAATCTATCTCTTTCTCTCCCTGACCCTGTCTTTCAATGGTTGAAGCCTGAAAATATTGTAAACAAATTAATAACATAACTAATTACACTGGTGGGACTGTTGAGCTCTGTCTTCAGACTGATACCTCCGGTTCAGGCTGGTTCTCAACACGTGCCTTTTTCAGTCGCGGAAAATAGCCTACTTTTCAATACTCATCTGGATTGAAGCAGAAAACAGTCAATGTAAGAGTAAAAAATGACATAACATTATTTATAATACGTTTATTTGATTCACAGCTGCTACATATAGTGTTTTGACCTCGATTGCATTTTACCGCAAACTTGCGACTACCCCACTAACACAGAACGTTTAGGGAACGTTGGGGAACGTTAGTTTTTGGTTCTCTAAAGGTTAGTTCGAACCAAACCAAAAACTAACTTAGGGGAACCAACCAACGGGAACGTTCTCCTGTGGTTGCACTGTTACCTCCACACAACGTTCCCGTTTGGTAGTTTTTGGTTGTTTTTGGTTGTTCTGAGTGCGGTTTTGAAATGTTTATTTAAACCAGCTCCATTTAAGTTTTTGAAGTAGCATATAAAAGGTTTGCAGTCACTTGATTTAGATTCACTCAAAAATGATTGGTCTTATAAAATCTAAGTAAGATAAACAACATAGCAAGATAATATATTTACTTTTAGGCTGAAATCAATTTTGCTAAAAACTGTACTTTTGTGCTTGATTTCGTTGTTTTAACTGTATTAGGTGAAAATACTTAAAACAAGAATCTATCGATTTTCACAACTAAGACAATTCACTTCTTCCATTTCACTTCTAACAAGTGGCTCAATCAGTTAGTAGTTAACTTTCTAAAGCAGGCGCAATCGCTTGTTTGCTAAGACGGGTCGGTGATTGTGAAAAGGTGTTCAAGAGATAGATACCAACCTTTCGTGAACTTGTGAATTTTGCCAGCCGTCTTCTCTCCTTGATGGAGAGTTGGAGACAGACGCTGAGTGCACATGGGCTCGATGGTGTTTTAAGCCTCCAACATCGCCTTACAGGCAGCTTAACCTCACCTAAAACCTTAAACCTGCCTTAAACATAACCATTGCTGCGCTGCCTGGAAGGCGACGTTGTTCCTAAGAAAGCCATGTCCTATTTTACAATGTCAATGCAGTGTGAATTTTTACCCTTCCACCAAGTTTAATGAAAAT
Source organism: Perca fluviatilis (assembly GCF_010015445.1). Lineage (NCBI taxonomy): Eukaryota > Metazoa > Chordata > Actinopteri > Perciformes > Percidae > Perca > Perca fluviatilis. Next base: position 2,239,195 of record NC_053133.1, on the reverse strand, counting down.
CTGGCTAGTAGTTTTCTGTTAATACTGTTGACAGACAAACAACCAACAAACAAGGTTTCAGTATTATGTCTTCATCAGGTAATAATCAACATGATCAAGAAGGTTCATATTTAGACCCAGCCCAGATGTGAATCCCAGGCTGAGCCCATCACTTGCATCAATATACTGTATACACATCAAATGATTTGCAACAGGAAACTGGTACTATAGTCATAAATCTGTTCTGACCCTCTTCTATAAACAAGTTAACAATAAATTACAAGACATAAACAAACAGTGGTACATATGGGTAACCCAACTTACTAGATGATAATGTGAATAATTAGATGTGTACATGATATGTTGACATAAGTAATGAGCGGGACCTGGTTTGATCCACACACCTAGGTTGAGTCAGGTGCAGTCTATGTATCGACCCTCTTGGTCACATGTTGGGAATGTTGAAAGGTCATTATTGTACTTAATGAACAATCTTTTTTGGGGGGATCTAGTGTGTGTGCACCTCTTTCTCTTAAGGCTACACAATGAGACATTCATAAAAAAGAGCAGTGTGTGTTGCAGACAGCAAATTAACATTAATTAGTATTACAATTAATATTATATTTAAATGTCAGGAAGCCAGAGCATGTATTTATTTTAAGGCTGGACAATATGTACCAAAAACTTGAATCTCATTCATATATTTACATCAATAACAAATGTTTTTAAATAAATTTGTAATTAATTAATTAATAAGTGTGTGTGCTGACTGAAAGATTGGTTTAAATTGTGGGTGAATATCATAGAATGCTGTAACTGTTCTGAATGTATATGAGCTAGAGATTATATGTATTTTGATGACTACATTTATTTTGGTTTGCTATTCAATAATTCAATAGATAAGATATATTTTCCAGCCCTGTTCTTAGCTGAATTTGACATTTGATTAATGCAGTGATTTATTTCATGTTATTGAACCATTTGTCATTGCTAGTGTCAGATCATCATGGTTGCTCATTGAATCTTTGTTTTATTCAATACTTTACTAGTGGATGCCAGTAAGAAGATCTTTATATTGATTGTAAAAGAGGATAATGTCGCAGTGGAGTGTTTGGTCCCAGTGCTCGTGTGTGTCTCTGAGGCAGCAGCGCTACCGTGTAGCTCTCTCCCCAGCCACCAGGGGACAGCAGTGCACTCCTGTTGAAACAGAGAGCAGGACATGCAGTCTCAGTCAATGTGATGGTGAGTTACAACCAAGTTGGTGTGTGTGTTTGATTTTGTGCATATTGATAGTGTTCATAATCTACTACATGTTTTTTCCTCATGCTTTTAGATTGTGAAGCCCCCTTTGTGTACTCAGCATGTGGTGCGCCCTGTGAGAAGCAGTGTGCACTGCAGGGCCAAAGAGATCTGTGTTTAGGCGTCAGGGATTGTACACCTGGCTGCTACTGGCATGAATTTAGGAAGTCAATTTTGCTGTGTTACATATTGTTGTTAAAACATCCCTTTCATATGAGTTGTGATGACAACTTTTGTAGTGTTGTTTGGCCCTCTTTGGGAGCTTCCAGTTTTATTGATTGCAAAAAATCCTCTCTGATAGCAGCATTCAGTAGAACTGAAAACAGCTGTCTTCTTGGGCCTATTGCTTCAAAGTCTTCACTACATATATTATATGAGTCTGGACAGACGTAGATGTAAACAGCAACTTGACTGGTTTATCCGAGGCATAGGCCTACAATCGCCTGGTGGTAATTCTGGTTGGTTGTGAATTTGTTTTCCTTTCTAGGGCATGCTGCAGCAGAACGGTAGCTGTGTTCCTTCAGAGGAGTGTGGCTGCATCCACCTGCAGCACCACGCTTCAGGACAACCACCCACACCTGTCACTGTCCCTCAGGGCGCCACGGTCACCATAGGCTGCAGTACCTGGTTAGACACTGGCTGTTAAAAACCCATGGAGCTATGGCAGATGGCCTTATGTTTTCTGTATCAGTCTGTCTGTTACACCAAATTAGTTTTTAACTCTTACAGAAAGTTTGAGAAACACTTATATACTAAGTAACTGTGTTTTAATTGTGGTGTACATAAAATTGGATAAATGCTCCATCTCTTCATTCTCTGCAATTTCTCTTTTCATCCACTTGTTGTTTTCTCTCTGTTTGTCTGGGATATACTGTCTATGACTCAGTTTGACATATTGTGATTATACTCTGTTTGTTGGCTGTTCTGTCCTCCAGCCTTTGCCATGGTGGAACTTTTCAGTGTGACATTAGAGAGTGTGAAGGTAAGAACGCAGGACAATGAGAGTAATTTATAGGGGTCCTGGTTGAATAGTTCCATAATCCTGTTTCTTTCTTTCAGTCATCATCAGCGAGTGGTCGGAGTGGACTCCCTGTTCTCCCTGTGTGCCCTTTTCCTTCCTCCAGAACAGCACTTCCCAAGCAGGAGTTATCAGTAGCAATAACATGGTCTCAATCCAGAGGCGTTTCCGAGCCTGTTTCTAGAGAGGAGGAGGAGAGCCAATGTCCAGAACCACTGGTAGAGGAGAGGCTCTGTTCACAGAGGAACCGAGTGAGTCCTTTATCTCAGTCCAGAAATGCAGTCAGGTCCACAGTCAAGCTCCAGTTGCTCCTTTAACTCCAAAGTGCAGCAGTTTGATACTTTGATCCCATCAGCAGATTGTATGCAGGCTCAAACGCAGTGAACTAGTCAAAACTAGACAAGCATGGCACCATAGAAAAAATGATTCACAATGAGAGAGTGAGTTATGAGGAAGTGACGAGCATGGCTTTATCTTGGGAGGAGAGGGAAATACTTGCATGCCAAAATTTGGGTGGAATACAATGCAAGGTAAATTTATTTGTACAACAACGGAATCCAAAGTGTTTACATAAGACATAAAAAGGTGTTAAGACAAGTTTTATGAGAGACATGAGCCAATATAAAAAGACACATCTAAAATGAATTTTTAAAGAATAAAATAAAAGATAAAAATAAGCTCAAATTAAAGAAATAAATTACAGTACAATTACACTCCAGTGAGAAATATGAATAAATAGCTCAGAATTTAATTTAATTATTGTTTTTACACACAGGACGCCAGTGCCAAGACCTAAGAACTGGACTGGTGTGTTCAATTTAATTCAATTCAATTGTATTTATAGTGTCAAATCACAACAGGAGTTATCTCAGGACACTTTACAGATAAAGTAGGTCTAGACCACGCTCTATAATTTACAAAGACCAAACAATTTCCCACGAGCAAGCATTTGGTGCGATAGTGGTGCGGAAAAACTTCCTTTTAGGCAGAAACCTCAGACGGATCAAGGCTCTAGGTATACTTATAGTAACAATAAAGATAATAGAACTATGACTACAAATAAAAGTTGTAGCGGTGCAGGGCGTTGAGCAGGACCATGGCAGCAGCTGCCAGTGCAGGGCGGGTTAGGGGGGGTTCAACTTTCTTAGTTTTAGTGAGGGCTTTAGCAGAAGTGTTCTGAATGAGTTGCAGCTGCCTGATTGACTTCTTGGAGAGACGTGTAAAGACACAATACAATATAGTAATTGAGCCTATTGAAGACAACCCATGGACACCTCTAATGTGTGGTACCAATATTTCATTGTTATTCCTGTAAATATTAAGTGTGTGTCAATTTACTGCTGCCAGTTGAGAATAATAGTTACCATCAGTAGATAGTTTAAGAAATGACAATCAGTATCAAAAATGGCATTGTGCATCCCCGCTGCCCTATTCATTATTTCCCAAAGGAGTGAAAATGGAAAATGGATTTGAAGCAAGGACTAGTTTGTTGTCCATGTTTCTGTGGGGATACAGACTGTATGGTTGGTTGGATTTGGGGTTTATTTGTGTGCAAAGAATGATTCATCCTGAACTCAACTCTATCATCCCTTAATGCTTCTCTGGCCCTTCCCTTTTGGACATGAATGGAATTGTCTCTGAATTAATACCATGCCCAATGGACGGTTTGATTCTTATGTCAAATATTTGAAGTTTTGTACTTCTTCATAGTCAGTCCAGATATATACAAGACATCTACAGATATCTGCTCAGTGAGGATGAACAGGTTTTAATTTACTATGAATAAATAGAAGAAACTCTTATCTCTAAGATATAACTCAGACATTCCCCCAGCTCAAGGATGCTTGTACAGGAGTCCATAAACAGTAAATACGCTTTTGTTACCGTGGATGGTGATTACAACAATTACAGTTATTACAGCAGTCATCATGACAATTACAGTCATTTTAATTAGGATGAGAACAGACTTGATGGTGGTTATGATAATCATTCTACCCTTCCAGATCTGTGTCAGTGGAGTGTGTGGAGCGCTTGGACAGCCTGTGCAGAGCCTTGCAGCGGTGGCGTCAGGCAGCGCTACAGACAGCCCCTGGCTTCTCTTCCAGGACCCCACTGTAAAAGTCAACAGACACAGACCCAGAGCTGCAACACAGGACTCTGCCCAGGTACAACTGCTCCTTTTTAAAACTCACTAGACTTAGATACCATAGATTTACATACCATCACAAACACAAAGGAAGTTAACAGAAAGGTAAGTAGAAAGGTCAATCAGTAAACTGTGGGTCAAAAAATTATGTTGTAGGTTTATAATATTAATAATAATAATAATTCATTTTATTCATGGCCGCCTTTCTCGACACTCAAGGACACCTTACATGTACAAATAATAAAAGATATAAAAATTGACAGCAAAAAACAAGAGAAATACAAGCAATAAACAGACAAATATAAAATGATTAAGTATGATGTTTGAAGAGGTAGGTTTTTAGATGGGATTTGAATGTGGGGAGAAAGTCAGTTTTACAGATGGCTTGTGGGAGTGAATACCAGAGACAGGGGCTGCACGGCTGAAAGCTCTGGACCCCATGGAAGACAGCCGTGCAGGAGGTGTGATGAGGAGCATTGAGGAGGAAGAACGTAAAGTATAGGTAGGGGTGTAGTTATGGAGGAGGTCAGAGAGGTAAGGAGGTGTCATGCCAAAAAGTACCTCACTTTCTGTGGCACATGCAGTGAGCTTTTCTTATGACTTTATTTGTGAAAATTGTGAAAGATTGATTTTCCTTGTTTCCTAGGTGAGCGCTGTGAGGATAGGGGGCGGCCCTACCAAGAGAGCTGTGCCAACCAATGTCCTCGTAGCTCCACTGACTTATGGGAGCATGTCATCCAGGTGATCTTTGACTTCTAACATGAACAGTAGCTTAGAAGACATTTGCAACAACGACCTGTCACATTAACACATTCATACCTGGAAGCTGCCCAGTACAACCACAGTCAAATGTGCCTGACACTGAGCAGCTCCACTGGAGTGGTTGGGGTTTAGGGCCTTGCTCAAGGGCACCTCAGTGCTGCTAATGAGGGCTGCTCTTTCACTTTCCCAACCCAGATTTTATCCTGTCGGTCTGGGGAATTGAACCAACGAACTCCCACTCACAAGCTCGCTTCTCTAACCTTTAGGCCACCACTCCCCCCAGCATGAGATCAGCTGTTATCTCACCTCTCGAAACACCCCTTCATCTACAGTGTGTGTGAGAATGGCACTCTGGTGTGCACCAAGCTTCAGTGTCCGGTGTATGAGCCATGGAACCCATGGAGCTCCTGCTCAGCATCCTGTGGCCGTGGCCAGATAACAAGGACACGCCTTTGCCAGGATACAGAGGGCGGTCCTTCCTGTGATGACACCATGCAGAAAAAGAACTGTGATCTGCCATCATGTCCAGGTTTGACTTGGAACAAGTACTAACATGCACATTTGACAATATCCCAACATTTGTACATCATCCTAATTAGACCCTCAGAAAGGAGTTTATTGCCACAATGGTTACCCTACAAGGAATTTGGTTTGGTGATTGGTGCATACATACAAACAAACATAGTAAGCCATGGACTCCATGGAGGGCATTAAAAAGAATTAACAATAAATACAGAAACAGAAAAGAAACAGAGACAAATTTATTCAAAATAGCTGTTTTAGTAGTTTAAGCATTGGGTGTGTTAAGAATTGTGTTTATGGTATGTGGTTTTGGTCCTGATGGACCGCAGCTTCCTGCCAGAGGGGAGGGGTTCAAACAGTTTGTTTCCGGAGTGACAGGGATCGGCTACAATCTTTTCTGCCCGCCTTGGGTTGTCAATGCGGAACAAGGCGGTTCTCAGAGAGCCAGAGCCTGGTGGTGGGATGCCCTGTGTTGGACCACTGGAACAGAGCCTGGTAACAAAAACACACACATCATTGAAATTTGTAAATTGAGCACATTTATGTACTTTATTTCTACCAAGCAATATAACTGAATTGAAGTTATATTGAATAATTATATTGAATTCTTCTTAAGTGGTTGCCATGCAACTCATAAGATGCTTAATGAGTGATATTGGCAGTTAGTTTATTTATAGTGTTATGCAGTCAAAGGTGTGACCTCAAATGTGTCTGAGACAATCTGTTCTGAAGACATATATTGTAAAGTGTGCATAGAGAAAAAACACACACACAACATATTTGTGTATTGAAATATATATGAGACATGATGTAATTCATCGTATGTTAATCATTCTATGTGTGTTGCAGGGTGTCCTACTGGGCAGGTGTTTAGTAACTGTTCAGGTTCCTGTCCATATACCTGTGAGGACCTTTGGCCACACACTCAGTGTTTACCTGGAGCCTGCACCCCTGGGTGCCACTGCCCTCCTGGACAGGTCTAAACCAAGGTCATTATAGTTTTGCATTTTTCGTTCGTTCGTTTTTATTTTTATTTTGTTTGGACTTTTTGTTTTCAAATTCAGTTTAGTTTTAATTCGTTTTTGAAGCAGGTTTGCTAGTTGAGTTTAGTTTTTATTAGTTTTAGTCTTTTTTTGTAATATGGGTTATTTGTCAGGGGCAAGATTCAAAAATGTCAGAAAAAGTATTGTGCAATAATAACTCAACAAAAACATCATAGAATTTTAGAAATATTTATTCACAATGTATTCAACAATAACACCAGTACATTAAATGTACATTAAGATGATGAGCACAAATATGTCAACAGTCTACACAAGATGCAGCAGTGAGTGCAAAATGTGTTAGTAATGTGTTCCAGGAAAAAACCTAAACAGCCAACAGACTAAAGAAGACAGACATGAACAGGTGTTTTGAACTTTGGTTCGAGTAAAGTGATGAACTTTTTAAAGTCATTCGACTCACACAGTTGTGTTGACATCCCAATATTAATACACATATTAACCCACGCTTCCTCACGCTTTTAGTGTTCATGCGTATTTACTAACCAGCAGCTATCGGGTCGCCGGTGAAAGCACGCCTGTAGTGTTCTCTGTCCTGTGGTTGTCTCCGTCATGCTGCCTGGCCCAGTACCCATATGTCGATGCCCTGTACCCATACATCCATGCCCTGTACCCATACATCCATGCCCTGTACCCATATGTCGATGCCCTGTACCCATACATCCATGCCCTGTACCCATATGTCCATGCCCTGTACCCATACATCCATGCCCTGTACCCATATGTCCATGCCCTGTACCCATACATCCATGCCCTGTACCCATATGTCCATGCCCTGTACCGGGGTTAGCTTCTGTTTCGGGGAAAGGGGGCTTTGCGTTCTCCTTTACCTTGTTAAGGTAAGCTAGGTTAGCCTCCTTGTGCGCACTTCTCAAATGTACTTTGAAATTCGTGGGATTTTTCCCTGTAATAAATTGTACACATATTGCAAGGCACTTGCTTTTATCTTACACATCATAATCAAATAGGTCTCTGCAGCTTTCTTCTGACTTTCGGTACCGCCATGATGCCAGGCGAGGGGCAAGGACTATGTTGTGTTCAATTTGAAATGGAATGTCGGAATTTCTGGGTTCCCAGTCTATGGCATAGACTGTATAAAACGAGTCTATGGTCGGAAATGTCAACACAAGATATAACGTTATTAGCTCTATGAAAGACATTGACAAAGACGAAAACTAAGGACATTTACTCGATCATATTATTTTATTTGAGTTAGTTTTGCAAACAGACATTACAGTTTTAGTTAGATATAATTTTTTTGTAATGCCTCGTTTTTGTTTTTGCTTTTTCGTTATTTTGTTCGTTTTCGTTAACAATTATAACCTTGGTCTGAACACGCATGTGTGTGTGGGGATGTGGGGGTGTGTGCGTGTAGTTGGATTGCTGTGATAGAATTGTATTTTACCCCCAATAAGATCAGATTTTTCTAGTCTCACGGTGTCCCTCATAGGTGTTGCATGAAGGCTCCTGTGTGTCCCACGCTGACTGTCCATGTTCACCGCTGTCCCTGCCGACTGTCACGGTAACAGCCAGCCGTGTTGTGAGCAGCCAGACTGTCCTGTAGGATTTAGACCTGGTTATATACTCACATATTCATGAAATTAATTCTTAGTTTTGTCTCTTCATATTTGAGTGATTTGAGTCTGGTTATTTTATTTTTAAGCTCTTAGTAAAGTATGTGACTATAATATTTATTTATTATTCTTAGTTCCAAGATAGCAATTGGTATATAATAATACATGAAAGATGCAACATGCATCTAGCATGCATCGCTCATACACAACTTTCACTTTGCAATAATTTTGATGCTTTCAATATATATAAATATATGTCAGTGATAAACATTTAAAGCCCATGTGAAACATTTGTATGTCACTAAAAATGTCATCATCATAGTAATCATTGTTAATATTGTAACATTATTTATGACCCAAAAACGTCCTAACATCTAAACAGCTTTTATGTCAAGGCCTTCCGAAACAACCTATATGACTGTTAAAATAGTTTATATGTTTTCTGATCTTCAGTTTAGTTAAGTTAGGCAACTAAAACTACTTGGTTAAGGTTTCGGGGAAGATTGAGTGTTTGTAGGAGATGGGATGCAAAAAAAGTCAGACACTTTGTGCACCCATCTACCTGATCGCCAATCAAAAAGTTTTACAGCACAAAACCTAAATATGTCTTCGGAGATGGTAGAACAATTTAAATTCCTATAAAAACAACATATGTATTCTAAAAGTGAAAGCCTTCGACCTAAGGTTAGAAGTAACTAACTGTCTTTGCAACCAAATGCACAGGGCTTTATGGAATGTGTTGTTTAACCCTAGTACAAGTAGTACCGCTGTCAAGTTGACCATGGTCTAATTTATTCATCATAAATGTACCAAGCTATCCCAAGTAACTTGACAATGATATTTGGATATAAAAAATGCTACTCAAATCATCTCAGAGTCAATTTCTGATAGTGTTACGGAGCATTGGCAGAGTTGAGTTTCACTGTCTCTGTCAAACTATATAGTCAACAACAATCTGGTTTGCTACAGTGATATCTGCTGTAATAGATAGTCCGGCATGCAGCAGACATGCCGTACAGGTACAGGTAAGTCATCTCATCTCCCTCACAGTGTTGATACTCATTTGATATATTCTGATGGGCTCAGCTGTGTGATATGATGCTTGCTTTGGTATCTCCGTGTTCAATAATATCAGCCTTGCTGGTTTCCCCTCATATTATTTCACTCACCTGATTCTTCTTTCTCCAGTGTGTGCCAAAGAGGAGTGTTCAACTGTACCTCCAAGTTCTGTGATGGTGAGTGATTCTCAGTCACAGCTGTTCTTACTGAACACATTTCTTGCACTTTATAGGCCCTCGGTTCTAGCATTGACAGCATCAGCAACAATAATCAGTGGTTGAACTGTCAGGACCATGATAGATATGTCAACCTATCTGTAGTTAGTAAAAGCTGCTGCAACAGTTGGCTCAAATAACTGAGCGACAGTCACATCAATCACAGCCTACAAAGGCCATTACTGGGTTTTTGTTTCGTAAACATGTGATACCATCTTAAACTAGCAGGGGGAGAAAGAGATAAAGGGATAAAGGGATGGACATGGTCAGAAACAATGCTCAGGTAGGCTGTGGCATTTAAACGATGCTCAATTGGTACTAAGGGGCCTAAAGTGTGCCAAGAAAACATCCCCCACACCATTACACCACCACCAGCAGCCTGCCCAGTGGTAACAAGGTATGACGGAACCATGTTCTCATTCTCTTTAGGCCAAATTCTGAGTCTACTATCTGAATGTCTCAACAGAAATCGAGACTCATCAGACCAGGCAACATTTTTACAGTCTTCAACTGTCCAATTTTGGTGAGCTCATGCAAATTGTAGCCTCATTTTCCTATTTTTAGTGGAGATGAGTGGTACCCAGTGGGGTCTTCTGCTGGTGTAGCCCATCCGCCTCAAGGTTGTTCGTGGTGTGGCTTCACAAATGCTTTGCTGCATACCTCGGTTGTAACGAGTGGTTATTTGAGTCAAAGTTGATCTTCTATCAGCTTGAATCAGCCGGCCCATTCTCCTCTGACCTCTAGCATCAACAAGGCATTTTGGCCCCCCAGAACTGCAGCATACTGGATGTTTTTACTTTTTCAGACCATTCTTTGTAAACCCTAGAAATGGTTGTGTGTGAAAATCCCAGTAACTGAGAAGATTGTGAAATACTCAAACCAGCCCATCTGGCACCAACAACCACGCCACGCTCAAAGTTGCTTAGATCACCTTTCGTTCCCATTCTGACATTCAGTTTGGAGTTCAGGAGATTGTCTAGACCTGGACCACACCCCTAAATGCATTGAAGTAGCTGCAATGTGATTGGTTGATTAGATAATCGCATTAACGAGAAATCTTACAGGTGTTCCTAATAATCTTTAAGGTGAGTGTATATATCCTTCATATATTCCTAGTAGCGTAGTTAAATAATAATATTTTTAATTTGATCTCTATTAGTTTTCTCTTTGGACTTTCAATTTGAATTATCAATAAATATATCCTCTATACCATCCTCCCATCTTTCTGTCTCCTCTTCCCTCCTCTTTCACTGTTCTCACTCCTTTCCCTCTCCTCTTCCCCCGTAGCGTGTCCTGACGGGGAGCAGTGGAAGAGGAGCGCGTCGGAGGAGGTCCCGCTGTGCGAGAGGAGCTGCCAAGACATTTACTCCTCCTCTCCTGTCAACTGCAGCCGCTCCGTCGAGGGCTGCGTGTGTGGGGAGGGGCTTTACCGCAACACTGAGGGGGTTTGTGTCATCCCCGCCCTCTGTCCCTGCCATGACCAGGGCATCCTGCGGGAGGTACACACACACACACACACACACACACACACACACACACACACACACACACACACAGGCTTACACTCAAAGTAAACAAACATCTGCTGCCCAGCTAACTTGGCAGCTTTGACTCATTGTGTCTGCCTCATTGTGTCGTGCATCTGAACCTTACCATTACCATGGTCTCATTGTGTTATTTACTCAGGGCCTATTAGAAGATGAGTGACGTGCCCCACGGGCCACATTACACCACAGTGCCTTTCCACCTCTCAGCCTAATCAATTATGTAGGAAGTGGCGTAGCTTGGGACCGCAACTGGGCAAGCCTGCCAGAAATTATTTATGAAGGAAAGGATATTATAGGATTATAAGAGTTAATCATACACTGACAAGAGGTCACATCCCCCTCGTGATCGTTCTTTTTCAGGCCTCTCTTTATTCTCTCTTTGTTTTTTTATTTCTCCTCCCGTAACCTCTGTTTTATTCCTCACTAGTACCTCTTGTGCTTTCATTACAGGATTCGTGTTCAATCCCTCACTTTCTCCATCGCTTTTCTTTTCATCCCCATTCTCCCTCAGTCTTCCTCTTTCTTTCTTTCTTTCTCTTCCTTCATCTACCCCTCTGTCATTCTTCCTATCTCACTCTTTCTTTCTTTCTTTCTTTCTTTCTTTCTTTCTTTCTTTCTTTCTTTCTTTCTTTCTTTCTTTCTTTCTTTCTCTTCCTTCATCTACCCCTCTGTCATTCTTCCTATCTCACTCTTTCTTTCTTTCTTTCCGCCTGTCTACACTGTTTCTCTCTCACTGTCTGTCAGCTGGTGATGACTAATGTCAATATAAAGACCCTCTATGGTTTTCTAATTAACTACCTCATGACTATTAAGCCAAATGTCTGTGTGAGCCAAAAAGGCACTCCCTAGTTGGTGCCTTTGTACGGGTAAAAACTGGGCACTGTTAATGATTCCAATAGCTAACAAAATACATAATGTAGTCTGTATTAATTTTTGTCATGATTACAGCATCCATAACCTAAACTATGCACAGAGGTGCAGGCAGAGCTTTATCCTGTGCAATGACCAGTTGCACTTTGTCAAACCTGAACAGTTGAACTGACAGACTAACAGGCGATTGAGGGATCTTCATATTTCCTGCATTTCTGAAGTCTAGTAAGTAAATATTAACGTTGTGTGTGTTTTTGTTTACGTGAGCCAGGCCGGATCAGAGTGGGATGAAGGCTGTGTGACATGTCTCTGTGTGAACGGGAAGAAACTGTGCCAGTTAAGATGTCCGCCACTCAACTGTGATGAGGTAAGGCACACACACTGACACTCAGTACTAAATTGACATCTGAGGCATTAAGGCAGAAATCCTGTAAATATTGCTTTAAAGATGTCTTGCTTGCAGCATTGCTCTTAATGGCCTAATATACACATTAGAGGGATGGTTACCTTAGTAGGAAGCGTATAACAAAATCTCTACCAGCTGATAAATCATTTAATATCACTGATCATGCATCTGTTTATGCAGCTTCATCTCTCTTTACAGTAGAACGGGTCGCCTGGCAAACAGACTGAATGAGTCTTACTGTAAAGCTAGATCAGGGTTCACGTACAGATGCACGATCAGTCTCTCAGACAAACACATCTGTCCACTCAACCGCCACTCCTAACCCGGGGTGGTACAGTTCATGCAGCGTCTCTGTTGGTCACAAACATCTCAATTACTCTGAGCGAGAGATGCTTTGCTCCCTCAAGAATGTGTGGGATGTTCTCTGCAAGTCGCTGGCTGAAGTAGATCAATACCTGACTGTCCGATCCTCCCACAAGCCTGCACTTCTTCCTTTACCATGCCCTTCTTCCTGCCATGAAATACTGAAACCTGGTTTCCTCATTAAGCGTAATTGAATTTCATTCCAATATATATAATATATCAACTTTTTGGCAATGCTGAAACCTGTTCTGTAAAATGAATGGCACCATGATTGTTATGTAAAGCACACTTTTAGTTACAGTTGAAATTTTCAGTCAGATTTAAGAGCATGTATAGTACACTATAGTATGTATAGTATAGCATCTTCATATGCATACTGTATGAGTGGTTAACAGCTGGTCATCTTACAAAAGATGATGAGCCAAGTGTTCAATTATGTATGTGCTCTGTAGAAACTAGATGAAGAAAAAAATGAACTCCATATTAAATATGAATACATTTTGAGACAGGTGGAACTTTTGGTACCACATTAAAACAATTTAATCTAATTATGGCACTAGTGGACAAGTTTGGATCACCAAAATGAATACAGTTCACCCTGATGGGGAGTTTGGACAACATCTGATGGCAATTCACTCAATAGTTGTTGACATATTTAAGACTGAAAATGATTTCAATTATCATGAATATCTTTCTAATTACCATGATAGCCTCTGTGGAATGCCACAATCAAAAGGAATTTTTACATTGCTTTAATGAAAAGTGCAAAGTTCCCCTCTTATGTCTCTCAGGTGCAGAACTGGATGACATACATGTTTGTTTAGTATAAAAAACGTTTCTTTCAATGTGGATCTTCTTTCATAGATCCTCTTGTCTTAAAATGTGGGTAAATAAAAGTAAAACTGTCTGCATGGCTACATACTACAAGAGGTAAGTGAGAAAAATTTTCTTTTTATAATGTAGGTGACATAACCCTTTAATTAGAAGGCTACCCACTAATGACTTTATTTATAAAAGATCTCTCTATGGTGATGAAGTTGACAAAAGTCACAATAGAAAAGTCAACTGTCTCATCCTTGACACAGTGAGCTAAATTTATATCTGTGGCACACCAGGTCTGTATAAAGGCCGGGGTAAAAATAAATTCTGCTGACATCCAGAACTACGAAGGAGAGGTTGATTGCACTGTGAGCTCCACAAAGTAAACAGTCTACTGAGTGTTCCACCTGTGGTGTACACTGGTCCTTATGCCGATGCACTGTGTTTCTGGAGGGACTCAGAGTTGTGTATCCCTCACCTCCCCTGGCAGCACTAAGTTATACCTCAGTGAAAGCACTCCTTATCAATTGCATATAATAGCCAACAAAAAGGTCATTTATTGCACAGTGTTCCCTCTCCTGACAGGCTGAGAAGTGGTTACTGACAGTGCATTCTGTCATTTATGACTCAGCTTATAGTTAAAGAAGTATTTTACTGCTGGAAAGAGGGTCTTTTGATAAAACTGAGCTGTCTATGCAGTAGAATGGCACAAACGTTTTTTGAAATTGGTGCTACATGTCCAGAGAAAACAGAAAAAGAAGCTGTGATATTCCCTTTCGCTCAAAAGGTAGAAAACCGCACCGGACCAATAAACTCTCCCGCTGGTGGGGTAATGCGAGCACATCAAGCTTGTCCATATTGACACAGAATGGCAGCCGGCTGGTAACAAACAATCTTGTACAACAGTTAAACACTAAGCTGAAATATGTTTCAGAAAACATTTTAGGCAAGAAATGGACAATAGAGCAACCAAATCTTGGTTTCTATATATTCTATAGAAATACTCAATACTCAATACTCCTTCCGTATGTGGAAGTCTAGTCTCAAGTTCAAGTAATAGGCCCTGGGAAATACCTTGTTATGGGTCAAACTTGGAGGTTTGTCTCCGGCCCGTGAGTAGGGAGTTCATGGCACTGGTAAGATGAAGGGAAGTTGACCATTATTATTATTAATATTATATTATTATGACACAGAGTTGGTTGAAAATCAGCAAAGTATCCCTTTAACCACAATGCTTTGAAGAAAATGAAATCTCCCAATATTCCTCCAGCTGGCCCTTTTTAACGTAATGGATTGAAGGTTTGTTATTATATCGGGTGATAAAAGTTATCAGGATGATTTCTGCTCATTTCTCTTTCTGTACCAGACACATTAATAGAGCTCTGATGTCTATCTCACAACCTGTAGACGACACACATTGGACTACCCTTTACTTTAAATACCATGTGCCCTTTCATTTGAAATAACCAGGACTCCACTTTTCACACAATTTCTACCCCTTGCTGCATTAGACACACACACACAGATGCATACATGCATACAGTCTCTTGACTTAAAGGCTTAAAATGGTCCTCTTCGTGACCTCCCACCCGTTAAGTGAGTGGGCTCCCTCCATCCCTGAGGGAAGGCTGGCGGCAGTGCAGAGTTGAAGGAGAAGTCCTCGGGGTGAACACTTAAGAGAAGTATGTGTGTGTGTTGTGTGTGTTAGAGGCATTTTATAGTTGGGTAAAGTTATTAGGGGTGAACTGAGGCTGGTGTTGGTGGGGGTGCTGAAGCCTGCTGTCAGACTGTATGTGTGTGTGACTCTGCATGCTAACAGCAGCTATTCTCAGACAAGGACACCACGGGACACCCTGCTTTTCTCAGGACTGGTTTGGATCTCTCTTCCTCAGTGGCTTCGCTCCCTCTGTCTACATCCTTTGTGTCCTTACGTCACTGTCTCGCTATTGTTGGTCTTTATGTCTCCCTTTTTCCCTTTTATATATCTGGTCCTTTTCCTATCTCTATGCTGGATCTCAACCCTGGTCTAAATTGGTCCTAAACTGGCTTAAATGAATCCCAGCAGTGCTCTGGGAGGGGAGAGTTGGGACTAATGTTTTTAATAAAGCAGTCAATTCTCAAAGGTTTTCTACTGGTGTATCTGTTTTAATACTATATTGTTTTTTAGCCATGCTAGCTCTTGGGCATGTTGGTCAGTCCACCACTTTGGTCCCAACTGAAATATCTCAACAACTATTGGATGGATTACAATGACATTTTATACAGACAATTGTGGTCTATCCCAGGGTCTTTGGTGATCCCCTGGCTTTTCCTCTAGCACCACCATGAGTTTACTGTACATTTGAGTTTTTTTGTGAAACGTCTCAAAAACCATTGGATGGATGACCATGAAATTTAGATACATTTTAATAACTTTTCATCTAGCCATCATCAGGTCAAATTTATTTGGTTTATGCCCAACACTAATGACATTTTCACTAGCCTTGGATGATTAGCAAATGTTAGCATCTCCTATGCTAAAGTAAGATAGTGACCATGGTAAACATTATTATATTATCAGAATTCTAGCATTGCCATTGTTAGCACTTTTTGAGTACAGCCTCACAGAGATGATGATATTTCCTTTTTTGTTTTTTTAGACAAATATTGACACAATTAATATGTTGTCCATGTAATTTGTGTCATGTTAATTTTGAGCAACATCAACCAAACCTACTGTATACTAAACTTAGCACAAAAAGTAAGGAAATTTGTGTTTGGTAGATTATTTCTCTGTGGTAACAATGCTTTTTGGCAATAAATCTTATACCGTTGGAAAGCCTGTTTAGTTCCCTTTCAAATGGTGCCCCATTTGTAAAGAACATGCATTTGTGGGATGAGCAGCAGTGCTGAGTATGTGGGTTGCACCCATGAAAAATTTGCCAAATCTTCTCTGCCAATGCCAAACAGCTTATTCTGCCATTGACTCGTTTGGTGTTTGGATGATTCTGCCTACAGCAGTTGGATCGTAGTGTCAAAGTGTGGAGAAGACACGGAGAACGCTATGCTGATTGCTGCACCGATAGAGTAACACCTTTTGGTGGAGGCATCGTGATGGTGTGGGGCGGCATCGCCCTCACTGGAAAAACGAGGCTCGTCATCATTGGAGGCAATCTCAATGCAGAGAGATATAGAGATGAGATTCTGCAACCAGTGGCTATCCCATATCTCCACAGTCTGGGACCGAACTCTATCCTCCAAGATGACAACACTCGCCCCCACAGGGCGGGGTTTATCAGAGACTACCTCCAGAATGTGGGAGTGGAGAGGATGGAATGGCCTGCCAGCAGTCCTGACCTCAACCCCATTGAATACTTGTGGGATCAGCTTGGGCGTGCTGTTCATGCCAGAGTAACCAACACAACCACGTTGGCTGACTTGCGACAAATGCTGGTTGAAGAATGGGATGCCATCCCACAGCAGTGTGTCACCAGGCTGGTGACCAGCATGAGGAGGAGGTGCCAGGCTGTTGTGGCTGTGTATGGTTCTTCCACATGCTACTGAGGCTCCTGTTTGTGAAATGAATAAATTGTTAAATTGCCAATATGTCTTGTTTCTTCAAACTTCAATCATCCAATCCACCAAACGCCAAACGAGTCAATTGCAGAATAAGCTGTTTGGCGGAATTTCCCCCCCCCCACCCACAAAAAGATTTGCAACTTCCTTACATGGGTTGGGGAACGTTTATAAAGAGGAACTAAATCCAGGCCCGCGTATAAGATTTATTGCCAAAAAGCATTGTTACCACAGAGAAATAATCTACCAAACAAACATTTCCTTACTTTTTGTGCTAAGTTTATATGTGTGCTCATTGTCACCTGTTGAGTGAAATGCATGATGTAAGTGGTTATGCCCAAACATAACTCCATCCAATAAATTCGCTGTGAGTGTTGACAGGGGTAAGGGAGATTATTTGAGATGTTTTGTTTATCACTAAATCTTTTGTTCATCACTGCATATGTCTGTTTTCTGTCTGAGACTGATTAAAGAATGGGCCATAACTCACGTTATCTCTCTCTCAGGGCGAGGTCAAGGTGGAGGAGCCAGGCAGCTGCTGTCCAGTCTGTAGAAAGCAGTTTCCAGGTTAGTACACCATACAGTATGCAGGAAAACACATCACACATCAACTTAGAGACTGTTCAGTGGCTCAATTGTCATCCTAAACCCAGGCTCATCTATGGTAATGCTACATAAATGGAACAATTAAAATACTTCTTGTTGTAAAACATGCAAATCTCAAACAAACAGAGAAAACCACAAGGGTTCCCTGTGTTCCATGTCATGACTTCCAAACCATTTTTTGGATTTAAATATTCTATAGTTCATTTTATAGGAGGCTAAAACTACTACTTACTTAAACTACAGCACATTGGGGCTTTAATACTGTATCTCTCCCAGTGGAGGAAATGTCACATGCTGCGTGCATGGCAAAGTCACTGTGCTCTCTGGAAGGAACTCTCTGGCTAAGTCTCTTCTATTGTTCCTCCTTTTTTTCATGCAAAAATGATGGTTTCTCATAATCTCCTTTTCCTTGCCCTCTGTTCCCCCCTTTGCTCTGTCCAATCTCATTTCGCCCCTTTCCCTCCATCCTTTCTGTGTTTCTACAGACGAGCCCGTGCCAGAGTGTCGCCGGCATGTGCAGGTCAAGAACATCACCAAGGGAAATGCTGTGACAACGTGGAGGTCAGCTTCTGCCGGGGACGCTGTCTGTCCAGGACAGATGTCATCCTGGAGGTACAGAGAACACACAAAGACAAGATATTCCTCTCTGAACATGACGAGTATTGACTTTAACATGAGGGAAAGCTGGTAGCACAGTAAACATCAATGCAGGCAGCAAAGTGGACTAAAAGGGACCAGAACTGGAATAGAAAAAGCTGTTGATAATAATTGTTTGCAAATTACCCATCTGGACTTCACAGCTAATAATGTTTAGTCATGTAGTGCAGGGGTCTCCAACCTTTCTTCATCTGAGGGCTACTTTAAAATAACGAAAGTGGCGAAGAGCTTCTTGCATCACATCGCTTACATTTATTTACATAACACACATATGCTGAATGAAGCTACTGTTTGCTGAAATTGCAATACCCAAAGCTTATGAAAAATCTTAACTTCACGTCAAGGTTCATGACTATTTCGCACTTCTTTAGCCCACAAAGTTAGCTACATCACTGAAAATATTCCCATCAGGGTCAAGAAAAAATTACCACTTTACACGTCTCTGGGCCACAAAGTTAGCTACCTCACTTTTAATATTGTTGGGGTAATTTTGTGTCTCAGTTTGTCAACCTATAGGCGAGCTACTGGAAACCTGCTTGCGAGCTACTGGATGGAGACCCCTGATGTAGTGCAATAAAGTTAGACAAAAGCTGTTAAACAATTTTGTCCTTTAAAATCTTTAAAACTAACGATTAAAACAATTTCAAAATATGCAAGAAAATAATCAGAATTATTGCATCAGGGTGTTAAGAGTTGTGTGGCTTAAATGAATGTTTTTCAAAACATAATGTAGTCACACACATGGCCCAATGCAGCTGGTCACACCTGCTGTAATCTAACTTCATCATAGATAAACACAGGCCAGTAAGACACTTGCAGAGTACAGCTAACAGTCTCAAACTGATTGTTTTGCCTTCTGTCAGCTGTGGATTCAGTTAAATACACAGTTCACATGAAGGCAGGACAATAAAATACATTATTAATTAGAGTCCCCAGTGATCTACGTATAGATGTTTTGTATATGAGACATGTAGATTCTGTTAGAGATTCTATCTGTTTCTTTTTCTCCTTTTGTCTTTCCTGCTTTCACTCGTTTTCTTTTTTTATCCTTGCAAGACAGCGAGCTCATCACCATGGTGACATTGTTCTCCCTTGGCATCCATACATCACTGTAAAAATAGAGTCATTTAGATTAGTGAAAATAAACATCTGCTCAGCCACATATGTCATTACCTCCTGTTACTGTGGCAACCAGTGACTAGGCAGTTGCAGAAAAGTTTCCTTTGGATTGATCAGCAGGACTGGAGGAAGCAGGAATTTATTCACAAGAATCACATGCTCTTTCCCACCACCAGCTGAAGTCCTCAATGCATGCAGGCACACACATGCACACACACTGTGGACTTTTCAAAGTGTGTGAAGCATTAATAACTATTTTACAGAGAGCTTGGAGGTGTTTTTGATCCTGGACTTCCTCTCACCTACTTATCCTATTACCTATCATTCTCTGCTACCAGCCATTGTACCCTTCCACAATCTCTCTCCTCTTCCTAAACTAATTGGAAACACAAGCACAACTCCCAAGAAGCTACCTTCATGCAAAACACCAAGGCTGGGGTTTTTCAAGAGTTACAAAAAAACAAATTACCACCTAATTCTCAATGATGTGCTTGTATTGTGTTTGAGCTGTCTAGGTTATCTGTTTTACTTTTTGGATTTGTCGTGTAATGCATCAGGCACAAACTATTATTACAATTGTTAATATCATTATTATTCATCTTTATAATGTAAGATCATCAAAAGGTGCTGTGTCCCAGTATTTTGTCAACCAATAGCTTAAAATACCAATATGTAATAGTATATTTACTATAATAAATCCAAAAATGACCCCAATGCGTCATCAGATATTAAGGAAACATGCTAAGTTGAAATTCTTTTGAAGTCTTTTCTGACAACAATGCTAATGCCAGTATTTTCTCCTTTTGAAATTTCCGACGGAACGTTTTCAGAACGAAAACGTAAACCCAGCGCGCTACAGCTGTAACGTTAGTACAGCCATGAAAGCAGCACACAAACAATGGGATCAGCGGAGATAGATTGTACCCGACCTAAAAAAAAAAACGGCATGTTTCTAACAGTTGCATGACCAGAGACGTTACAAACCCCAAAATATTGGCGATGTATTTGAAAGAGACAGGTTAGAGCCCAAAAGGACGCTGAGTTGGCTAATTTCCTCCTGAACAGGTAAGCATTAGCTTCAGGCTAATTTATCACAGCTACTAGGGACGGGCATTTTATGTAATTTAAACATTTGTGTACTCACATTGAATTATATAGCTAGAGTGCCTAAGTTGGTTATTCGCAAAAACAAATTGAGACACAGCCAGTAAAGTGATCCTAACTGGTCCTCGCTAACGCCGCCACCGTGTGATGGAGAAGACAGCAAGGTAGTGTTATTTTTAGCGGCTCCTACCGTAATTTTAAGCCCAAAAAGTGTGTCTGTCAGTTGGGTACAGAGCTCCGTGTGAGCTCCATGGGCTTCTATGACTGTCAATATAGCCAGCATCTAACGTTAGCTACTCCGCTGTGCTGTGGAGTAATGTCTGGCTATGTGAGACAAGCGTCTAGTAACATAGTTGTGGATGCTCCTTCAGCGCGCTCTGGAGGAGGGTCTGGCAAAGCGAGACTATGGATTCTGCGGTCTCAGCCTGGCAACCTCCGGGAACTTGGAGTCTGGGGAGGAGGGGGCGGGTAGACGACTCTCTCCAGTATTTAGAATTTGTACTGCAGCAACTATATCAAACACTAGCTATAACAGTCAGTATAACATATTGCACCTTTAAAGCTGCACTAATTAATAATTTTGTATTTAAAAATGGGCAATATTTGTAAATGTAAAAGTGAACCTACAGATAATTGTCAACTGACTCTGCAGTTCCCCTCAGCTCTATGAAGCATTTTGGCATCTTTCAGCTCTGTGATTTGATTTTACCGCCTGCAGCTTTAACGTTTTGATTCACTCTTATTACTCTTATTTTCAGCTGCAGAAAACAGCTGTTTTTAGTGAAAAATAAAACACTGATAAACCCACTGTAGGCAAACTGCTCAGCACCAAACGCAGACAGACACAGCAACAAGCTGGTGAACATGTGGAGTTGAGCAGCTAAAAAGCCAGATGTTTCCCTCGGGGAGTTGTGAAGCCCTAAGGGTGGACACATCAGGCCGATTATCGGCCGTGGGGCAGTCTGGCGAGGTCAGTGACTCAAATCTGTTCGGTGTGTCCCGTGCCGTCGTCAGTCTGAGGGGCTGTCGGCGTTCATTTTGGCCGACCTGACATGTTCAGTCGGCGGCAGGGCAGTCAGGACTCACCCGGAAATGACGAGCGGAATGAGGTGACTAGAGTCTATCAAAATCTGATGAAAATCTTTTAAACTGACCTTTGTTGATCTGAAATGAAGACAGATTCAGGAACTGCACGGCCTATTTCTCACTTAAAATGTTTTCAGAAACATGTTCCAGTGAACTATTTTAGTACAATATGAGATCGTATTCTGAACGGCCGCCATGACAGTCTGGCTTTGAATTTCCGGAGAAAACAAACCCATGTGACGCGTTCGTCCAATCAGCTGCCGGTTTTCATTTCTTGGGCAACATTACAGATTAGCGCCGCCTGCTGTTATAGAGATGTATTACGTCTCGTCTCCTCTCGTCTTTTGGTCTGTTCTGTGGCAGTTTTTTGGACCTCGGGGACGTGACTGATCATATCGACGGGGTTTTCTGTCAACGGTCGGCCCTCGGCTATATGTGTCCCGGCCATAACAGAGCTAAAAGAAGAGTGATACTGGACTTACAAGTGGACAGACATTGTCTCCAAATGAATGCTGCTTGCTCTGTGTGTGCTGGATGTATACATAAGCAACCCTTTGCTAACACTTTATATAGTCATAACATGTCAGTGCTGTGTTTACAGCTTCTAACCCCACTTCCCCAAGTGGCCAAAATAATTGCAATTTCTAATTGCTCGACTATGTTTAGCAGTCTGCCGTTTGGTTATTGGGCTTATCGGAGCTCATTTGCTGACAGCTGGCTGAAATTACATTTATGAAAGACACATTTGCTGGACAATGTAACCAACTAGCTAAAAGAGGCTAAAAAGCTCTGTGGAGCTGCATAGTTTGATTCTAATTCTCTGTGGCTTCTTCAGTGTGAGCGACCCCTTACACATTACACGTCTTGATATGATTCTTTGTTAATATAGAAAATATTTCCATGTGGAGCTTTAAACTATAGTCTGATGTTGATGATTTTGTATTTTCAGGTGATATTGTATTGCCTGTTGGTGTGTGATATACTATATATATATATACTATATTGAAGTTAGAATCTATTTGTCCTTAATACTGTAAACTTTAGTCCACACTCTCTCATTTTGTCATTGAATAGGTCAGGGGTTCTAATTTCTTCATCTGCTTCCTCTCTCCTCCTATATTAATCCTGCTGATACCATTTCCCCTCCTTTAAACTCATCCTCCTTTTTTCCTCTCTTCCTTGACTTCCAACCCCCCAATGTTTTTTTTAAATTCTATAATTCTCCAATAACCTCCTCCTCCTCTAATTTCACCCTCTCCTCATCATATTCTCCTCTCCTAATTGGCTCCCTCCACCTTATCCCTCTGGCTCTCCTTTCACCTCTTCTCGTCCTTTTGCTTCACTCCTCCTCTTCCATCTATTCATTCTCTCTTGTCCTCTCTCCTTCTCTACAGGAGCCCTACCTCCAGTCAGTTTGCAAGTGCTGTAGTTACCGTTTGGACCCTGACCACCCAGTCCGTTTCCTCAGCCTTCAGTGTGAGAGTGGAGAGAGCGAGCCCATCGTCCTGCCCGTCATACACAGCTGCGAATGCGCCAGCTGCCAAGGTGGGGAAGAATGAATGTGGCTGAATGGATTTGCATGTTCATCTCTCACGTCAGTGTGAGAAGCCAGAGTTTGAATAGATGTAAAAATGTTTGTACGTCGCACACGTTTACACACTCCAGGCTCCCAGCAGACACAGAGGAATGGCAGGGAAGTGCTAGGCATGTTCCCAACAGGGAGAGTCAGGGAACTTGATTGAAAAATCGAGAAGTGTATTGCAGAAGGTATTTTACAACTTTTCTCATATGATATTTTCATTTTACTGATGGTGAAATAAAAGAGAAAACACCTTTGAGCGGGTTAAATGGACAGAAAACTGCTGCTGCTCTTCTTCAAATGTGGCTTAACGAATATAGACTAACAGCATGTAAGCCAAACATGATTCTTATCATTCTAAAGCCACTAGCTTTGGATAAAGTGAGAACAGTTTGTTTTCCATTCAGCACCATTATCAGCACTCCCATGCTGATGTGGGGATCATAGAACTGAGCTCATGAGTGGCCGACATGGCACGGTGGCTAATTTAAAGCTGAGGAACACTGTTAACATGTTATTACTGTGCAATGAAACCTGACAAAATCTCAGATTAAAGGCACACCATCTTGCTTAAACTATTGACGTATAATGTGTTGCGTGCACCTTTTCAGGTTTGGGTTCTTCTAAACATTTAAACAGCTCCAATTACAAACTAAGCCAGCTTTAAAGAACTTAGAAATCCATTTAGTTCAGTTATCCACTTAAAGTATAAAGAACAGAACCCTGGGGCCACACCCCAATCAGTGATGTCACAGCAGGTGTTCAAAATGAGCAGTGGTCAGTGTGCTGCCTGTTAAAGGTGGAAACCCACTGAAATGGAGTGAAGGTGGCACATGAGTGGGCAGGTAGATGTAGGCTGTTACACTAGCTCAGTGGTTCCCAACCTTCAACTAAGATGTAGTAGCCCTTCATCAACACCACCTGTCATGTTCCAGATGGGTTCAGGTAAAGGGATTTAACACTATTGATCATGATAAAGTGAATATTTCTACTGTGGCCCTGGAATTGTCAGCATTTAAGCCTGGTCACTTTTTTTCTTTTTTCAGTAGATTTGGTTAAGGTTGCATTTCCACTACTACCATTTGCAGTTCCAGAAGCTGAACACATCAACCATTAATCCGTTACCTGTAGTTATTTTGACGTCTGTCGTCCCTTGCTAACTAGTTTTTAATCTACTTTCAATCACAGCAGAGCAGGTGTTTAAGTGTTACAAATCAGTTAGTTTGATGTAAGGTGTGTCTGGTGCTATCAGCCTGTTGTCAGTGGGAGTTTATTTGTTCTTGGGACAATGAAAATTCTAAAGACCAGCATCACACCAATCTGAAATCCTATTTGTGTGTCTATGTTCCATCTAAACACAAATATTTGGAGACACGTTTTACTCAATTTACAATGTTCTGTTTTTCTCAAATTAGTTGACCTTCTCCACAATCTGTCAGGAGGGGCGAACAGACAATACAAAGTATTTATTGTACACCATGGGACAAAACAAAACAGGCAATGGTCTCCAAAAAACACAGGCAGGCAGTACAAAAAGGTTAATCCAGCAACGGTATCCAAAAAAAACACTAAACTCAAAGGTATAAGACGAACTGGCAGAGTGAATATATACACGGGGGGGGGGGAGACAATTAGACACAGGTGCAAGCAGGCCCGGCGATTGCTATAGGCGACCTAGGCGATTGCCTAGGGCGTCAAAAGTGTTGGGGGCGCCGTGTCGCCCTTAGGTCTACTTCCCATTAATAATAGAATTATGAATGACAAGCAAAATAAAACGTGTTTATTAAACATGATCATCCTATGGCGCCCCCTCAGCCACACGTTTACTTGTCAACCTTTCATTATGCGACGTTTCCAGTCTACGGGTCAGACTCAAACACACGGAGCTCTGAAGCAGACCTGTGCGTCGCTTAGTGTCCCTCACTCGCTGTAAAAACAGAGACGAGCAGCGGCACAGACACGGAGCTGCTGCAGCGCGCCTTCCCTGGTCTGTGCAGCTTCAGGTTTATAATGGACGCGCTCTGCTGTGGGCATGCTGCGGCAGATGTGTCCCTATTTCTGCGTAGTTTTGTGTTTCCACCTCCGATGTAGAGCAGCGTAGCCTACAGCCACTTCCCTAAACTGTCTCATTCAAAGACCAGCGTCCCAAACGGGGCTCTGTGTCTGGCAGCAGGTCTGAGATCTACCGTATCAACAGAGCAATCACGTAATGCACAGCAGACTATGGTGCAGATGGATTATTTTCTGAAATATAGTGACTTTATTCTTGTAATAGTCTATTGCATTATCACTTTATTTTTCTCACAATATCACAACTCCTCCAAACCTCAGAGAACACAGATGAGATATACTGTATTTTGAATGTGCACAAAGTTTTGAACATGAGCAGAAATCTTGCTCAAACACATCTGAAATATTACAGTCCAGGGGTTTATTAATTCATAAAAATGAATTCATACATCATTCAGGTGAATCATTTTAATATGCACATTTAAGGTGGTTACTTCCTCAACAAAAGAAGCAAAAGTGGGAAGAGTAAATGATGCTAGGCTACATGTGTGCTGACTCAGATATAATTAGAAACATCGATCCAAAGGAGAATAAATAGATGAAAGTAATACAGAATGCCTGAGAGCCTTACTGCAAAATATTCCATTATGTTTTTATATTTGGATTGTAATCTATGTTTCCCTTTAGATAAAGATATTTCCAGCATAAATTGATTCAGAAAAAGGTAAAAAAAATAAAAATAAATAAAGTGCATAAATATTCACCAGAATGCAGGAAATGAAGTATTTAATGCTCAAAATTTTCAGGGGGTGTACCCCCAGACCCTTCCCCATCATAAGTCACCATGCACACAAATCTGGAAACAAAAAACTGGCCTTTGGGTTGCCAGACC
Source organism: Perca fluviatilis (assembly GCF_010015445.1). Classification (NCBI taxonomy): domain Eukaryota; kingdom Metazoa; phylum Chordata; class Actinopteri; order Perciformes; family Percidae; genus Perca; species Perca fluviatilis. The sequence goes on along the minus strand of NC_053133.1, from coordinate 2,212,947 downwards.
AGTTATGATTAGACCAAATGTTGGTGCCATCTAACGAACATGGAAGCTAGAAACTAAAATGAACATACATTGCTACTCTATTGCTGACACAGCGCTGTGGAGATCTGATAATGCAAGACTGGGGGGGAGGGGGGCGCAAAACTCAATCTCACCTAGGACAACCAAAGGGCTAGAACCGGCCCTGGGTGCAAGACTTTAGGGCTGGGAAGGTGATCACACAAGGCGGGAAGGCAGACAAAGACCGCAAGGAAAGGGACTTGCAACACAAACACAGGGTGAATTTCAAAATAAAACAGGAAGTGAGGAAAGTAAGTGGATGTGAAAGAAAACTGAAAACATGACCTAGGATTGAGAGCTGGGCATGACACAATCTTTCCAAGCACCTCCTTGCAACCTCAGATGTTCCCCCTTCGGTATACCTAGCCTTGGTATACCGAATAAATTATATTAGCAGAAAATATATATGATATATAAGCTGAAAATAAAACCACTGCAGGTAGTGTTGCAGATGCTATAGTAACACTACTTTTTAAGGTCAAGTTGTGCCGTTACATAATCCACTGTCTGTTAGGTCGTATGTAAACTATGAAACTTGCATTTCATCTTTTGGCAACTTTAAAGAGATGACTGAGAGTACTTGACTTTCTCCATTTGGATTCAGTGCTAACAAGCCGTGTTAAATACACAGCATGTGCTTACTGTCTCTATTGTCTTACCAGCCTTTAGGTACATGTGGTATTTTGTTTACTTGCGGCACTAGCCATCATTTAGGTCAACTGACATAAGCAGACTTAGGCTTGTGCTGGTTTATGTACCAAACCGAAATAGTACATGATACCATGCCCACCCAGCTCAAACTGGCGTTGTGCTGGTCAGTCTTTGGAAAGCACCCACGAAAAATACCTGCTGTAACATCACTGAAAGTTTTACCCTATAGAAAGCAGCTCAGTAAGCGACTGTAACACTCAACCATCATGTCTGTCTCTTCCTCCCTCAATACAATTTCTCAGTCACTTTCCATTAACACTAGGCAGACATACACTGCTAATCTTAGCGAAACATACGTTTGCCTTTGCCCAGCATGAATAATTCAATCACGGATCCCACCTCTGAAGCAATTATGTGCTAATCCATTCATCAACATGGCTGATTGCGTTAGTTAATTGGATGTAGCCAAATACTATACAGAACATCCCCCACCAGCTCATATTCCCCTCCCAGCACTACACTCCGGCAGACATCACGTCTGACGGATTTGGTCGTTACAGTGATCAATCTTGGAAAGCGTGTGGTCGCTCTCACACACACACTTGTGCATATGAACTGGCACTACAAGTTTTCTCGTTTCTCATCTGATGCTCCATCTTCTGACTGCTGTTGGGATTGTGGTTTATGTATTTTTAATGTTATACATGCATTTCAAATAACTTTCTATACATTGGCAGTATATTCAATATAAAACATTTTTAAATACAGTTCAAATATGAAATTCAACGTGTATTAAGCCATGCTGTTCAGAGACATTTCCAAATGAAGATAACATGCTTTAGAGACACTGGATGTCTGTCTTTTATCTGTCTTTTATGTGTGTGTGTGTGTGTGTGTGTGTGTGTGTGTGTGTGTGTGTGTGTGTGTTGTGTGTGCGCGCGTGCGTGTCAGGGCGAGTATGAACACCAAGCCGAGTGGGAGCGCCACACTGAAAGCCAGCTGGGTGATGGTTCGTGAATTTTGGGAAGGACAGATCGTTGGATGGATTGTTGTAAAAATGTTGATGTACACATTGTTCTGTAGTCCTTAGTCATCATTCTACTGTACAGTAATATTAAAGGACCTATGATACAATCCAACTAAGACCTATTATGCATTGAAATATGTTGTTTGTATGTTTAAAGAAAATGAAAACAACTATATGTGCGAGCAGTTTTCTTTAAGTTGGAGTTTACTCTCACTGTTTGATGAAATCTTTTTCAGTACAGTTCAGGTCCAATGGACTGGTCAGTAACCAGTTTCTACACATGGAGAATACTGTCAGCTGTCTGTCTTTTTATTATCAATTGTTCCAAAAAATACCCATGCCTTTTCCATCATGTATATCTTTGAACAGCACTTACAGTATCCAGCAGCATGTTGTAAAACTCCCAGTCCCTCCAATTCCCCTCATTTCCCCCATCCTTCTCTCCTGTTACCAAAGGTGGAAAGTAACGAAATACATTTACTCACGTTACTGTATTGAGTAGTTTTTTTGTGTATTTTGTATTTTTTAAGTAGTTTTTAAAATCGGTATTTTAAAATGTACTTGATTACATTTGGAGTGAAGGATTGTATTTCGCTACATTATAAATCCCATCCGTTACTGAGTAAAAAAAAAAAAAAGACGAAAGGAAGAAAAAATATCGAGCCCTGAATGACTACACCAGACCATAGACTGTATGCACCCTGAATGCAGCAGCATTCTTTATTTTGCGCGAACGTATGCAGCTTCTTCTTCTCTGGTTGTAAGTCGCAATTAAAAAGAAGTAGAAGAAGAACTGCACCGTCGGACCCATGGATGTCGGACCTGGAACCTGCCTGGAACTGAGTGGGAGACGTGAGCAGGGACGTAAATCAGCTGTTATCCCTCAAAAATGACTTGACTGATGCAGAGTGCGCACCGACATCTGAAGCTTGGCTAGATAATTATGCTGCAAAAGCAACAAGTCATCCAGGGATGCAGCAGTCAGGACCAGCTTTGTGACAAACTACAAAGTCGCCAAAACAGTAAGCCATTTTCTGAAGGAGAGTTTATTAAAGAGTGTTTGGTGGACTCTGCTGAGCTAATATTCCCAGAGAAAAAAAGAGACGTTTGAGAACGTGTCGCCTGATATAAAATTAATATTGAGCAGAATTAAGTTTAGCCTATTGGTTCGACCCTCCACAACAGTCCCTGTTTCTCATGTGGCCCCTTGGGAAAATGAATTACCCACTCCTGCCAGGACAACGTACTGTATGTAGGAGACTGGCTAAATGAATTCACATACATCTAATTAGCTCATATGGGCTTCTTAGGTGTGTAGAAGCTAGCTGCTATAGTCTGGGCTGTGAACATTAGGGTCTGTTTATATACAGTATCTCACAAAAGTGAGTACACCCCTCATATTTTAGTAACTATTTCATTATATCTTTTAATGGGACAACACTGAAGCAATTACACGTTGCTCCAATGTAAAGTATGAAGTGTACAGCTTGTATAACAGTGTAAATGTGCTGTCCCCTCAAAATAACTCTCAACAAACACAGCGATTTATGTCTCCGCTGGACACTAAAACCTACACTCCTATTTAGAATTCCCATAAGGCAGGCAGATGTTTATTTTAAAGGGCCGGTTATTTCATGGATCCAGGATACTATGCATCCTGATAAAGTTCCCTTGGCCTTTAGAATTAAAATAGCCCCCCCCTCCCCCCATCATCACATACCCTTCACCATACCTAGAGATTGGCATGGTTTTATTTCAGTTAGCCTAATAGCTGGTTTGATTTGCATTGAGAGATGATTTTATGGAAAGTACCCCATGCCAATCTCTAGGTATGGTGAAGGGTATGTGATGATGTGGGGTTAATTCCAAAGGCCAAGGGAACTTTATCAGGATGCATAGTATCCTGGATCCATGAAATAACTGGCCTTTATAATAAACATCTGCCTGCCTCTATGGGAATTTAACATAGGGGTGGACTGACTTTAGTGTCCAGCGGTTTAGACATTAATGGCTTGTGTTGAGTTATTTTGAGGGGACAGCACATTTACACTGTTATACAAGCTGTACACTTCATACTTTACATTGTAGCAATGTGTAATTTCTTCAGTGTTGTCCCATTAAAAGATATAATGAAATATTTACTAAAATGTGAGGGGTGTACTCACTTGTGAGATACTGTAATTAACAGTCTATGGGTCTAACCCATTTATGGCGAAAAACACGTGATTTGGCCTTGATTTGCATTATAATTGTTGTTTGTTTGTGAAGAAAAGAAGGATGGCCCTCAGAACTAACAATGTATGGTACTTTTACTTTCAATTGATTGTTTGAAAACATTTTATGGGATGGTCCGAACTAAAATTGCACATTATATCTTTCGAAGGGTCTTAAATAACATGTGACATGGGTTATGTTGTTATTACATGTGTATACATTTGTATAGATGTATTGATGTTTATACCCTTGTATAGATTTGTCTTTAATTAAAAACAAAAAAATTTGGATTTATGACCCCTTGTCCTATTTTCCCTACATGGGAGAGATTGCCCCCCCCACCATTTTACAGTTTAAAAAAAAATGTAACTAAGTAACTTTTGATTAAAGTACATTTTAAATGAGTTACTTATTACTTTTACTTGAGTCATTTTTCAGATAGGTATTTTTACTTGTACTTGAGTAATGTTTAATCAAAGTATTTGTACTTTTACTTGAGTACAATATTTTAGTACTTTTTCCACCTTTGCCTGTTACATACACCCAATTTATTCTAAAGAGAAAAACCAAGACGTTATCAGCAGCACTGGCTTGTGAATAAAGATGAAATAGTTCCAGATTTCCTCATCAACACTCAACTTTGCCTTTGCCTCACAAAGTTTATGATATTTTAATACCATACAATGCACCAACTGTGTTTGGCTTATCACTTTTTTCCCAGTTCAGAGCAATATGTAGCTTTGCTTGTAATAAACACGTATCTGTAAGTGTATACACTTTGTTTAAGCTCTGGAGGGTATAAGGAAAATTAAAACACCTGCTATACTAAGGGAATTTTAAGTTTAACTAGAAAATGCATTTCCTGCAGAAAATGCGTGGGAATGCTGAATAGCTCAATTGCTAAAGCTAAACTGGTTGAATAGCTTAAATCCGTAAGAAGAAGTTGAAGTAGTGAAAATAGTTAAAAAAGCGGAAATCGTTTTAATAAGTATGAATTTCATTAAAAAGTTCAAAGTTTATGCTAAACTGAACTGTTTGCTTTGAAGATTGAATAATGACAAGATATGTAGAACATTGTGAGGTCTGAGTAGATTTTCTAACTGATAATGACTCACATATGAAGAAATATGAAACACATTAATACTGTAATACTGTTAAAGATGAAAGTTGAAAAGGCTGAAAGAAGAAATATTTTTATTATTATCAGATATATACACTGCATAGAACGAAAAAGCATCAATCTAGCTGAGATGAGATGTGAAATATATTAGGTGAAAAAACTGGGGCTGAACAAGAAGAAAGAGAGGAAAGAGACAAGGATAGAAAGAGAGAAGAAAGAAGAGCAGGAGAGAGGAGAGAAGAGAAGAGAGAGGAGAGAAAGAGAATAAAGAGAGGAGAGAAAGAATAAAGAAGAGAGAGAAAGGAAAGAGAGGAGAGAAGAAAGAGAGGAAAGATAGAAAAAATTAGAAAGAGAGCAACTTTGAGTAAAATTGACTAAAAAGGCTTAAAGTTTGACTGTCTGTGAAAGGGTTGTCATGGCTACTAAGTGTCTGTGATGTGTTTATAAACATGCTTTGTGTATGTGTGTCTGTGTATGTCTGCATGTGTGTGTGTGTGTCTGTGTGTGCTTGCGTGTGTGTTTGTGTGTCTGTGTGTCTGTCTGTGTGTGTGTGTGTGTGTGTGTGTGTGTGTGTGTGTGTCTTTGTGTGTGCGTGTGTGTCTGTGTGTGTGTGTGTGTGTGTGTGTGTGTGTGTGTGTGTGTCTCTATGTGTGTGTGTTGGCAAAATAAAACATGAACAGCTGAATTGCTAAAGCTAAACTGGTTGAATAGCTTAAATCCGTAAGAAGAAGTTGAAGTAGTGAAAATAGTTGAAAAAGTGGAAATCGTTTTAATAAGTATGAATTTCATTATAAAGTTCAAAGTTTATGCTAAACTGAACTGTTTGCTTTAAAGGTTGAATAATGCCAACATATGTAGAACATTGTGAGGTCTGAGTAGATTTTCTAACTGATAATGACTCACATATGCAGAAATATGAAACAAATTAATACTGTAATACTGTTAAAGATGAAAGTTGAAACGGCTGAAAGAAGAAATATTTTTATTATTATCAGATATATACACTGCATAGAACGAAAAAGCATCAATCTAGCTGAGATGAGATGTGAAATATATTAGGTGAAAAGAATGGGTCTGAACAAGAAGAAAGAGAGGAAAGAGAGGAGAGAAAGAGAAAAGAAAGGAGAGCAGGAGAGAAGAGACGAGAAGAGAGAAGAGAGAGGAGAGAAAGAGAATAAAAAGAGAAGGAGAGAGAGAGAGGAAAGAGAGGAGAGGAAAAGAAAGACAGCAACTTTGACTAAAAAGGCTGAAAGTTTAAAGACTTTGTATTATTATCAGCCATATCCATTGCGTAGAACAAACAAGCATGACCCTAAAGAGCTGAGAGGTGGATATATTGGCTGAAAAGAAACGGGCTATATACATGGATGAAATCACAAATGACCCTGGAGGGAGAGACAGAAGGAGGAAGGGAGAGAGGGAGTGAGAGAGAGGAAGGGAGGGAGAGAGAGAGACAGACAGAGAAGGAGTGATGGAAGGAGAGAGTTTGAGAAGGATGGAGGGAGGGGAGAGACAGAGGGGGAAAAAAAGGGGAGAGAGACTAAAGGAAGGAAGGAGGGGAAGAGAGGAGGGAGGAAGACAGAGAAAAGAGAAAGAAGGAAGGAGGGAGGCATAGAGAAAGAGGGGGAGACAAGAGGGAGGGATACAGACAGAGGGAGGGAGGGAGACACAGACAGATAAGGAGACAGACAGACAGACAGACAGACAGACAGACAGACAGACAGACAGAAGTGGAACACAAATGATCTAGCCTGATGATCATAGTTAGTCTAGTTAGTTGACTCCTACAGCAAGCCTGGAGTAATCAGTAGACTGTCTGTGAAAGGGTTGTCATGGTTACTAAGGGCCTGGGGGCCATGTTTATAAACATCTCTTTGATCTATTCACGACCGCACCTGCTCTTAATGTCTCCTGTAGCCCACCGCAGCACTTCAGACACTGAGAGCAAGCTCTCAAACAAAGCCTCAGACTGCCCAAACTATTACTGCTATCGGTCAAATGACGTCATCCTGAGCACCACAAGGCCTTTGTGCACGTAATGGTATAAAAGTTATATGGATAAACATAAAAATGTCGTACATCAGCGCGTTAAAAAGTGGTTCGCGCGTTAGTGCGTCGTTGGGAAATGCAAAGAAAGTTATACAGGAGAGTGAGATGACGGGAGTTGTGTTACTCTTGTCGTTTGGAAGCTCAACCAGCCAAAAGTAAAAGGCGTATCACAACACTGAGCAGATTTTCTGAAACTAGACAAAAATACCTACGTTTTGATGTATGAATTGTGTATGACAAGTAAATATTGTGGGCGTGAGAGCAGTTTACAGACAAGGAACTAAGATAATTTTTTCGAAGCTTCACCCTCTAGCTGTGATGTCATCCACTCTAAGCAAGCGCAATACACACCCTGTTTAATCGATAAAATTTCCTGAAATAATCACTAAACTTAAACAGCTGTTTCACAAAAACTGTAAAAGATATCAAACTGAAAAGATACGTTTGGATAGCTGAATATTTTGTGAACATTTTAAAGTTTGTTTGGCATCTGTAGGTGAAAGTATGAAGGAGCTGAAAATTTTGGGAGCGGAAGAGGATTTGAAGGATTTGAAGGCTGCTCTCATTGACTTTAATGTAAAAAAAAAAGTGTTAAAAAGCTGAATATTTTAAAAAGTATAAATAGTAGAAAAAAAGTTGAAGAAGTCCCATCATTAGCTGAAAGAGCTGAACATTTGAAAAGTTGAATGGTTTAAATAGGTGAAAGTATGCAGAAGTTACAGAGAGCCAAAAAACGTACGGAATAATAATAAAATGAAGAATAAATAAAGAACAGGATAACAATAGTTGGAATGCTGTTGAACAGCATTCCCACTAATAAAGAACAGAATAACAATAGTTGGAATGCTGTTGAACAGCATTCCCACTAATGAGACAAACAAAAAGTGGTGGCCAGGGACATGTCTACAGAGGCACGGGCCTCCCTAGGCCTCCGTGTAGAACCGCTACTGATACAAGGTTGGTCCACACAGATCCATATTTAGGAAGGAAAACAGTTTAACATATGATGACACAAATTTATGATAGCAATTAAAACAGATGAGAAAGGCTTTGTTCAGAGTTTTTACAGAATAGAATGTAACATATTCACGACACTGGCCTTGACACAAGCATCCTTCCATAAGAGCCAACATCCACACTTAAGGTTCGAGCCCTGAGAACCAGATATAAATCAGCCGTAAATTAATTTTTTTTTTTTTTTTTTCTATAGATGAAGGTGTGGTCATGTTCTATGATTTATATTAGTTCAGAAAAAATTAAGTTGTAAATATTGATTCAAATGTTTCCCTGGAAATGCTATATATACAGTGATAGAGTTTAATTTGCTGCTAAACTGTTTGTATATTATATGTTTGTATACTTTTATTGGATGTGTCAAAGTGAAGCCTGGAGCTTTTTCACTTCCTTTATTCAGACATGTTTTAATTATTGTGCAAGGTAAAACACATTAAGAAATCCTCCATAATTGTCTTTGTGTGTGTGTGTGTGTGTGTGTGTGTGTGTGTGTGTGTGTGTGTGTGTGTGTGTGTGTGTGTGTGTGTGTGTGTGTGTGTGCGCGCGTGTGCATGCGCGCGTGTGTGTGTGTAAATAGAAAAAGAGTTGGCCAGGCTGGGATCTGTCTTATCTATGACAAGAAACTGTCTGCCTTTTTCTCTTCCTTCTTCCCCTCACCTCCTCCCCTCCTTGTCTCCTCCACCCTCTCTCCTTTCCTGACTAAATAAGGGAGTTGAGAGAGGAAGGCTGACCAGCAAGCTTCCTCTGGCTTTCAGCTGCTGTAGTAAATACTGCTGGATGTAATAAGAGCAGGAACTGATGCATTTTTTTTTTTTAATTCATACCAAAATGTCACATTTTGATAGATGGCTTCTCAGGCCTTGTTCCACTGCAAGGCTGCAATTCATCATGTCTGACCAATCATTAAAGCACTGATCGCTGGAAAAATGAATGCATTTATGCTGCTGTGCAGGTCATTTTGATAAATGCATCCAGCGAGCAGCAGTGTTGCTTTAGGCCCGCATCTATTACTCAGGCAAGGCTTATTACATCCCTGAGATGGATACAAAAACACTCAAGTTCTGATGGATTTAAAGGGAAAACTCTGAGAAAGCATGATGTTGTTGGACATGCAGAGGGACAGCTGTCTGCTGCTGCCTTCAAGTGTAGTCAGAAAAAGAAAAAATCTGCCTGTAGCACACATCTTTTCATACATCATCACAGCAACTTTTGGATTCCTATAATATGTATATCTAATTCCTGAATAAAAGTTAAAAAAAAAACTGTCTCACTTACTGCTTTTTTGTGTATTTACTAATGTATTAAATGAGTTCCATATATACATATCTACATAAATTGATGGAGGCTAAGTTTCTGCATACTGCTTTTTTTTATAGCACCGCCACAAGTGGGCAGTATACATTGGGGTGCAAAAAGCGTGGTCTTCACAGACAGTGAACACATACTAAATTTGCAATTCAGCATATTAGTGTGTGCATACGTCATACAGTACTGTCTGTGAATGTCCCTATCATCAGACAGGTCATCAGTTATATAGTGTCCTAAGTATTAGACCTCATCACACACTTTAAGGACAGTACCAGACAGAGAGAAAGCAGGAAATGACAGTTTATTGTCCTCCCTGCTTCTAGCAATCATAATATTACTCTTCTTAGAATTGTACTTAATGTCAAAGTCTGAGCCATATTGGGAGCTAACCCTTAGTAACTACTGAAGGCCAGCACTATATGGACAAAGAATCACCAGATCATCTGCGCGCATCAATCTATAGTGTCTATAGTATCTATAGTATCATCTATAGTATTTGATTTGGTAAGGTTTCTACCAGACACGTGGATCGGCACAATTAAGCACTTTCAAAGTAGGGAGAAGCCTACAGGGAGCCTGGAAATCAGTATATGAACTACATTATTTTAATCATGAAATGGTGACAATAATTCCACGGTCTCTGCTCCCTGAACTCATAATGTAACAATGGACCCACTCAAATATTTCCACAAATCAAACAAAATTCAAAAGGCATCCCAATGTGAAGCCAGTGTGTAGAGAATTTATATAATCTCAGCATTCTGCAACATTAAGAAAAAGAAAAACACTATGACCTCATTGAAAGCCAATCATCTAAGTCATTTTGATGGATGGATTTGTATACATTTGATGACATTTCAGTATTTTGTGAGATGTGTGTGTGTGTGTGTGTATACATAAATGATGTGGATTTAGTTGGATAATTTGTACAATCAAGTGTAATGTCCCTGTAATTAGGCTGACTATGTTTTGTAGTTGCAGAAACCACATGGCCAAACTCTCAGCTTAACTTCAGTACATTCCTTACACAAAGACTACACATTACAGTCCTATGCACACATTCAAAGATAACCATATAAAACACTGACTAAATAGAACTGGTCAATAATTCGTGTTCTCTTCAGCCTACCACACAATATCCGACAGTACGTAAAGGCATCATCCCAAGCATGACGGCAGGGGGGGGGAACCCCGGCGATGTGACGTCACGTAGCTGAGCAGCCTGAGTGGGGAATCCCCATCCAACCCTGAGACACAAAGAAGAAGCAGCAGCATCAGAAGTGCAGTTCCTCGGCACATTCACATGACTCTGTCACTGATTCAGGAGCAGCCCCACTTCTTCACCATAAAAAGAGACAATTTACCTCAGGTGGCCTAAATGTCCCTTAGTGGGGAAACACATACAAAGGGACCAGACAGCCGCACGTGTGTTTATGTCTCACTCTCAAATGAGTCCCTCCCATACAGCAGGACAGTACTACAGCCTAAAGCCGAACACCTGTCACCAGCAGCCGTTTGGCCGCAGCCTTTCAGAGCAGGTGTGTGATAAAGCTGCGGTGTAACCAGAGACTCTATGGGTGCAACACACAGAGCACGTTCCTCTTTTATCTGATACCAGCTGCATCATAAATGCTTAAGTAGCTGGGCTTACCCTGCCTGTGTGTCATCCCCCCATTTTAACACATGAATAATTTATAATAACATTCTACTGGGGCCCATAGCACACAAGAGTACCCATGGCCCCACTTTGGGAACATCGGGTGTAATACGAAGTTGTTTTTTTTAATTTTATTTGGGTAGCTGGGAGCGCATCTACTTCTTCATCCTTCACAAGTGTGAGCAGTTTCCGATGAGCAAAGGGTTAAAAGAGGCGCAGCTAGACGCCGGTGGAGCTGAAGTCATCCGCCAGAGCGCACAGCGAGGAGGAGGAGTATGGAAAGAGAACACCTCCAAAAAACACACATCAAGGACGATTCAAGCTGCGGATCTGCTGCATATTGTTAATCACCATTGTGTTCCTTCTCCCTCCGGTTAAACGCAGATATTTAGAGGAAGAGAGAGAAGGTGGAATGAGAAATAAATAAATAAAAAACGCGCAGCCCAGCGCCCCAACTATGGCTCCAACGACGCTCGTCGGGAAGCTCGCCCAGTCTGCATCACAGGAGCTGGCTGTAGCGCAGGATGAGAGGTCTGCTGTGCTCCACCGAGTGTGAGACCAGGAGGAAATATCACCTGACAGGCGGCCCTCCCCTCGGGGGACATAAACAGACACCTTCGCTCCTCTTAACCTGGAAACTGGAGGCTGGAAACGGCCCAGATCTGCCGTGCGTACATCGCGCCTCCTTTTTCAGAACTCTCTCCTCTCCTCACTTTCTCCTGGAGAGCCACGAGAATCTACCGTCTCTCTGACCAACTTGGGGAAACTTTGGCCACCGGATTACTGCCACTGAACCTGTCAGTGTTGAGTCTCCATGCAGTGAGCGCAGTGAGCATCGTGCGCTCGGCTGCGGGGACTGGAAAACACAGCTTCGGTGTGAGATTATTAAAAGTCCTGCAAAGTCTCTCAAAGTTCAGGGGCTACCGCAGCGAAGATGCCGGTCCGGAGGGGCCATGTGGCTCCGCAGAACACCTTCCTGGACACCATCATCAGGAAATTCGACAGTCAAAGTAAGACCATTGTTTGCTTAGCTTCTGTAAGATAATCTATATAACGATGCATTCTGTTTTTCTTTTATTGAGGCCCACTTTTAATAATTAATAAAAGCTTTGAAAATGGCATCCTGATGATGTACAGTAGGCTTCCAGTTGACATTTTCTTTTCCAGAATTATCCTCAATAATGATGTTTGCTGATGCACGGTAATAGTCCCATGGTGGCGCAGAGATGTTACATCAGCTGAGGTTAGAACATGTGTGATACATTTGATAAACAGAAATCAGGTACAATGCCAGAAAACATCACTTTTCCTTTCAGAGATCAGTCCTAAGAACATGATGCTATCAGTGTGAGACTGACTTTAGATGGGTTTATTTTCCACCAGATTAATTTCTGATCAAAACATCTTCATCTTTACCTTTTATTTTTATTTGATTTGACAGGTACAGTGCATATTAATAAACTAAAAATGCCAGATTCAGCCAAAAGGCTAATTTTCAATAGGCTTCCTAAAAACAACAACAACAGCTTATGTAGTTTTGAACTGCTGAAGTCTGTTATTTGTGGATCTGAACCCTGCAGCTGCAACCGGGAAACAATTCTTGTGGTGGGCCGTACCGTGTGTAATCACAGCCATCCAGTACAATACTTTAACAAATCGGATTAGTTTAGTTTCTGTTCATCGTCTCGCTTTGTCTCATGTCTCGTGCTGCTGTTGTCTTGACAGATGTTTTCAGAAAAAGCAATCTGCAACAAAATAACACATGGACTGTAGGTGCTTTTGGGGGCATGGGATCTATTATCTTTGGCTCAGTTGATGTGGATATGTAAAATAGTATTCATACTGGAGGCTGGGTTTGTTCAGCTTCACAGTATGTGATAGAAACCATCTCATGCGGAACATAGTGAAGGGAGGAAAAAGCCACAATCATGGTAGAGTAAGCGTGGCAGAGCCATTTCTTTTCCAGGATGGGACTGCTTTTAAAATAATGTACTACTGATACTTGATGCTCAGCCTCAGAGGAGATGATTAAGGAACAAACAATGGGCATCTGTTGTCACCACACATATCACACCACTCGACACATTGTGTAAGAAACCATGTTGTATATGTATATATGACAGAGACAATTTAATCAACCAGATCTGGGACTTCATTTAGAAATTGGTTTGTACTTCTCCTGCATTTACATTCAGTTGAGTTCTCTGCAAAATGTTTGTCTCCACACAAGAAATTTTGGAAAAAATGTAGCATCTCGCTCTTGATCATTTTGGTGACTTTTATTTTCAGCTGATGGACACACATATATTTATTGTGTATATGCTGTGATGCATGACGTCATATTTAAATGTGTCAGCAGTTTTGTCAGACCATTAGTTAAAAATAAAATTCACCAAACGATGATATGAGGGGAGTCTTTAGTGTTGCTTTTTTACCCCTAAATTAGTTTTGGGGAAATAAACCCATTGCTGTTTTACAGTCAAGTTTTGTCTCAATGATTTAAGCAGCACCCTGCAAATACAGTACGCGGTTATTTATAAAAAACTTACACATACTGTGTTGTAGAAACAGACCTGAAGCTGCTGCTTACTTGCTATAGTACGCTGGCTGTGTACACTGTGGTTCCTGCTGAATACGCTGTGGTCCTGCAGGTTTGCACTGTAAATGGGCTTCCATGGGCATGGGATCTATTATCTTTGGCTCAGTTGATGTGGATATGTAAAATAGTATTCATACAGAAACTATTGGACACCTAAAAAAAAAACAATTCCAGTATGCACATGCTTTTTTTTCTTTGTTTAGTTTCCCTTGAATGAAAAAATCCATATCCTCGCAACGAATCTACAATAAGTTATAAGCTACAAAAACAAACAATATATTCAAGCTACTACATTTTTCATAGAGGCCATGATGAGCATGCAATTTAAACCTGTCTGTATTTTGAAATACACAGACTTCATCCGTCCTCACTTTCCTGTGGTGGTGTTATCTTTGATGCAAATCATTCATGTTTTTTTTTTTTCCCATCTCTGAGTGTGTGTGACCAGACTTCAAATGTGCCTCAGCAGCCACAACGGCACGTTCCCTGTGGAAATTCACCACAGGGCTGATGAAGAAATAAGGATGTGATAGTTGTTAGGTGTGAGGAAAAAGTGGAGGATGTGAATAGTTCACATTTGGTCAGTTCAAGAGACACATATTGTAGATTTAAATGTCGTGTTTAAAGTCCCAGTGTGTAACGTGTTCAGTTGTTCATTATCAAAATCTGTGTTGCCCTTTCACAAACCTGTCCTTTTTTATGAATATTTACCACCACCGTCAATTCCAAGTATTCCTTTTGGCTTGAAATTTTACATTTGCATGAACTGGGGTAGATGCTCCATATTCATGCTCCATCTTGAAATATGTTAGCTGGTAAGGGACATACAGGACATACTGCTCCGCCTTTGTGTGTGTTAGGGACATACAGGACATACTGCTCCGCCTTTCACGTTTTCGCTGTCCCATGATAAACTTACAGGTGCTGCTAATGCTGCTAATGGGTAGCGTAGCTTCCTGGCCCCGGCAAGTTTGAAGAAGGAAACATGGAGGACCGCACGTATTCAAAATCCAAATTTCAGGAACAGAAGTCTTCTTCTTCGCCCAGAAAATGAAAAAGGAGATTGAAAAGAGCAAGAGACCGGCTTTTTGAAGCGTGAAGGCTACCGTAGCTGTAATACGTACTTTGAACTGCGTGGCGCGAGAGAGTTGATTGCGATATATGATCTCAACGCTAGATGGGAGAAATTCCTACACACTGGACCTTTTAAGGAATCTAAATGCCAATTGCTCCCCTTAGGAGCACATAAGATAGAACTCTTGAGATACCCTTTTCTAAATGCTAAAAAATGTGGTCTGCCTTCATACTCTTGGGTTAATCCTTGTGTTGTCTTCCCGTCAACCTTGAAAAAAATGTTTTTGACGCCTTTTTTCACAGTTTGTTTTTGCTTTTTCCAACATTTTAAATTGTTACATTTTTCTTCTTTACATTTTCAGCGCTTATTTCTACGTCCCATATTTTCTGATATAAAACTAAAATTGAAAACGGGTCAATGTGACCCGAAGTCACCACAAGGGTTAAGCTGTTCGTAAGGCTGTTTTGGAACAGCAAGTGATGTCTTGCTGCGTTCGCAACACCCAAGAGTCACGGCAGCAGCACAGCTTCAAACCAGGTGTGAAACCCCCCCTTTATCCTGACACAGAGGTGCTGAGAAGGGACTCCACATAAGTGCAGTCATGTTGAATAATTGACGTTGGAGTTGGGTAATTGACATTAATCCTGCAGTACTTATTTTTCCATCCTGATGAGCGTGGATAACTCTGCAAAGGTGAACATATTCTACTGCTCATTGGAACGCTGCCGACTCGTTCCACTGTGTTCATATGTTAAATGTTTCTTTACAGCAGATTTGCACTGGTTCGGCGTGCGGTAGGAAGCGTCTCTTTGTGGTGCATGTTTATGAGAGGAGCGCTTCGGTGTTACACGGCAACAAAACCTACAACTGAGAGGCAGAGAACCTCACATCAGCGCTTTCCAAATGCTTTCCCTGTGACTCATATCTTCAGAATAGTTGTCTATCGATTGTTGGAGGCTTCTGGGCCGGCTACAGCCTGCTGATGATTGTGATGACATGGTCTCTAATGGCTGTGGGTAATGAACTAGTGGCGAAGGGTCAGTGGACACTAGCAGCTGTTGTTGCTGTACATTAAAACTGAGAAAATATGTATTTTATACAGGAAACTCATCTATTGATTGAACTTTAAACTGCAGTCTAAAGATTTGCCAATACTGCTGAATATTTCTTTAGAATAACTTGAAGGTCCCATTTAGGGTTGGGCATCGTTTGGATATTAATGATTCTGATTCCAATTCTGATTCTTCCTTTCGATTCTGGTTTGGTGGAGTTGAAACGGGTCACATGCTTATTTCACGAATAAGAGGAAAGTTTTATTTTGATTCAATGCAGACGGGGCTTTTTCAATGTAAAATAAAGCCACACTAGAGCACCGTTTACTGTGCTTCATGGCTGCAACACAACAAGCACCTGGCCGCTACGGAAACCCAAACTTGCGTATGTTAAATTTGGAACCCATTATCAGATTTTAAACCAAATCCTCCAAACGATTCCAAACAATTCCAATAAAGAAACGATTCCGATGGAATCGTAATTTTTGAAACAATTCCAAGTAGGAATCGGTTCTCGATGCCCAACCCTAGTCCCATTACAGTCTTTCCATGCCTTCCTCTAAGCCACTTTGTGCTTGACATCAGTGAAAGCTCAGCCCACTCCTCTCATGTTGTCCAGAGCTGGGTAAAGGCAGAGCTTGGTGGGGACTTCCACACGGTGTTACACCGCACATTCATTCATCTGATCCCTTGCGGTTCCTTTATTGTAATGGAGGCTGGGTTTGTTCAGCTTCACAGTATGTGATAGAAACCATCTCATGCGGAACATAGTGAAGGGAGGAAAAAGCCACATTCATGGTAGAGTAAGCGTGGCAGAGCCATTTCTTTTCCAGGATGGGACTGCTTTTAAAATAATGTACTACTGATACTTGATGCTCAGCCTCAGAGGAGATGATTAAGGAACAAACAATGGGCATCTGTTGTCACCACACATATCACACCACTCGACACATTGTGTAAGAAACCATGTTGTATATGTATATATGACAGAGACAATTTAATCAACCAGATCTGGGACTTCATTTAGAAATTGGTTTGTACTTCTCCTGCATTTACATTCAGTTGAGTTCTCTGCAAAATGTTTGTCTCCACACAAGAAATTTTGGAAAAAATGTAGCATCTCGCTCTTGATCATTTTGGTGACTTTTATTTTCAGCTGATGGACACACATATATTTATTGTGATATGCTGTGATGCATGACGTCCTATTTAAATGTGTCAGCAGTTTTGTCAGACCATTAGTTAAAAATAAAATTCACCAAACGATGATATGAGGGGAGTCTTTAGTGTTGCTTTTTTACCCCTAAATTAGTTTTGGGGAAATAAACCCATTGCTGTTTTACAGTCAAGTTTTGACTGTAAGCAGCACCCTGCAAATATAGTACGTGGTTATTTATAAAAACTTCCTTTGATACTGTGCCTGAACAGTAGTAGACACAGACTAACGTGCTGCTTACTTTCTACAGTACACTGGCTGTGTACACTGTGGTTCCTGCTGAATACGCTGTGGTCCTGCAGGTTTGCACTGTAAATGGGCTTCCCCTTAGAACAAGTTGATCTGTGCGCTCTTTCTGTGCAACCTGATTAGCATAAATTGTAAGTTTAGGTAACGTTATTTTCCCGTCAGTAACATTAATAGTGTTTTAAGTTAATATGACAAACTCACACATTTTGAAATACACAGCGGAGGTATCCATTTCAAAATAGTCCCGGTAGCCTGCTGCAGAGGACTTGGCGGCTGATTTCAGTACGACGTCTTTTGTGCTGGCGGATCAAGTCGGGTTTAATTTTATTCACGGTTAATTAATGTTGAACGTGTCGTGTTTACAAGTTGCACCAAATTCACTGCGCTGAGTAGCCAGATATACACCCGTCAAGTGTGAACATTTCTCAGGATATTCCAATGACCGACTGAGACACACATACACACAGAGATTCATGCCTTCATAGTTAGATTGACATTATGTGGGAAACACTGCGACTACTTCATTAGGATGACTGTGGTGGTTGTTTAAAGCTCCATTGTGTAAGAATTTCACCCATCTAGCGGTGAAATTGTATATGACAACCAACTGAATATTACTTTCCTAGTTCTAGCGTTCTAGCGTTATGCACAATCATCCTACAGTTAGCCAAGCAAGTAGCACAAACTATAGAACTTAGGCTGAATTACCTGTCGAGAAGAAAGCAGGCAACTTCGGCGTCCCTTTTAAAATCCTTTTAAAAACCTTATGAGCTCTTTCCATCTTGGAAAAGCCACTCCAATATTAACTTTGGTCTTGTTGCGTTGCCTGTCGCGTTGTCGTTTTAATTCTCGTTAACTTCCTTGGCGACTCCGTTATCTTCTCCCCCTCCCTGGCATTCGTCACGGTGCCACTGAGTGTAAAAGCGCGAAAGGCAGAGATTATGTCCCTCTTTGGCTAGTGTATTTTAAAGATGGAGGTGCAACATGGCGGCCGTCATTTGAGCGACTCGCTCGTATGTATTCTGAATGATTCTGAATGGCAGATTCTACGCATACGAGAAGACTTTGATTAGTTGGTGGAAGTAATTACACATGAATGAGCACATATTTGTGAAAGAACAATGTTTTTTTTTGCTAAGAATCAACTCAAAGAATTACACAATGGAGCTTTAACAATGACGACAACAACTCCCATGATCCAACGCAACTTCACAACGTCATCAAAAAGTCTTTGTTTTGATTGACCCCTAGCAGCAGAAACTTACGTATTGTATGTTTAAGGGACTGCGGATGAAAAATTGCTTTAAACAAACTCTTTTACATAGGCCTGAATGAAATGGTAACATTTATGTCCAATACTGTACGTTGTTTTTAAAAATAAAATGAATAATTGAAAACAAAGGGAAATATTCTATGAATTGTGTACAGGATCTCAAATCTCAGGTCGGATGAAGTGGTTTTCCCTTTGGCCGTTCAATTTATAAGCTGTACCTTTTACATACAGGCAAATCCCAAGCTCTCCACCAATCACAACGCTAAAGACAAAAGTGTTTTCAGATTTAACTTCATTTGAGACTCGTCAATCATCAAGATACATTGTAGCATATAACATAGAATTATGCAACATATGTATGTTTTATGAATTAAACATAATGCATATGATGGAATATGATCTCCCTAAATTATATAGAGACCTTTGCAGTACAAAGTGCACTGATCCAACCAGGGAGTGCACACAAACCAAGCAGGTAACATGCAGCCTGGACAGTAATGTACAGTAGCTGTTAAAAATGGATACCCAGGATACAGATGTTTACCAAAATTGCCTCTCATTTGCACTGATTGGCCAAAGGGAGTCCTACTCATAGCTAGTGGCCCAAACAGAGAATGCATAACTCATGGGGGACAAAGTGTTTACTGTTGCCTTGTTTTCTATTTGTTCTGAATACTTCTGTTTGGGCAAGTTTAAAAAAAAAAATAGTTTTCACCTTTTTAAAACAAAAACTCATTGGATCAGTCGATGCAGCATGCCATGGTTTCCAGCTAAGGTATTTTGTGCACTGTTATCCCCTGACTTCAGACCTTCTTTTTCACTGTACACTGACTCTTTGTGCATGTAGCCCTCTCTGTTTACTGTACAGTGATCCTCCATGCCATGCTGCTCCACGCAGATTAGACTGCACATACAGATTGCGTGCCTCCTTGACAACAACAAACAACAGATTCGACCTCAATATGAGGTCATAGCAACCTTTTGGGTCATGTGTTGTTGTCTGTACTCCTTAGAGAAAACGTTGCCCAATTACAAGCCTGAAAGCCACTGTCCTCCAGGGAGGATGTTACCATTCTACAGCTGAAGTACTAACACTTCATCGCCATGGCAACTGCCCCCCTGACTCCCCCCCACATACGCACAGCCATCCTCACGCACACACACACACACACACACACACACACACAGGAATAGTCACAATAGTCATCTCCAGGTAACTGCATTCTTCTACTTTTAAAAATGCAATATATCGTGCAGTACACTGAAAGTTAACTATTACAAGATGGAGTAATACATGTGAAGAAGAGAACATCCTAGTGACAAGTATTGTGTATGTATCCAAAGCCTGATATACCTTATTATTCCTCTGTGCCATAGAACTCCATTGTTGTCCACAAACTATTATAAACACATCAGTGAGCCACACTGTTGCACTAGGTGACATTTTCCTTCATTACATGCACTGTATCAGATAATAAGACTTTAATTTACAGTTTTTTACAAACACTTTGCTACTAATTTCAGAACCTTGATGTCATTTTTCAAAACTCAAAACGGTCATCACTTGTAACACAGGCTGTCCAATGTTCAAAACATTGCATTGTGCATTCATATCTTTAAATAAATCTTGCACTTGCACAATCATTGATTCAAAAAATCAAGTTTATGGTGAAATACCATTGAAACGTTACTTTAGATCACCCACACACAAGCTACCCAGTTTCACTGTGTCGTCGTTTGTACAATCATTAAATATTGTAGTACAAAATAGGTGATACATGTTTCATTATGGTACTACATGTAAATACATCCCTGTAAAAGTACTGCAGTAGTAGAGAGAATACTACAGACCAATGTGGTACGAGTATATACATATAGTTTTTTCCAACTGCTTACACACAAAATCTTTTCATGTCACACGATTTTTGAAACCTCTCACTCAAAGTGCAAAACTACACAGCAAATCTCCAAAACCAGAAGCTATTTCTCAGCCTTTCACTCAGCTTTCAATCGCATAAAACACTTTTTTCAAAACATTAAATACAATTCTCTACCTAAGACACAGAAATCTAACAAGAAGTGACTTGCTATCCATTTCTAAACACAACCAATCAGAATGCTACACTTATACTCCTCACATGTGCAATCACATTATGTCATAACTGAACACTAACCAATCACTGCTTTAGTATAGGCCTATACAGAGGTCAAAGGTCAGATTACCTCTTTGGAACAATGGATGCCAACAATAGACAGAGCAGGGGATTATGGGGGGAGAGACAGGGGACAACAATGAGGAGGAGGAGGGAAGAAGAGGAAGAAGGAGAGCCATCCCTGATGAGATCAGGGCCACACTTATTCATCATGTGATCACCCACGGATTGACCAATGAGAGAAGCCCATCCTGAGTAGCTTTACAGTGGCGTCCATACCGCACGCAACTATCTAATGACTATTTCAGCATTACAAATCAATCGGACTTTGTTTTGCACAAAGTGCATACAATTACCCTGCCTCGACACACAAGCACGCACAAACACACACAACACACACACACACACACACAAACACATATATTCTTTATTCTAAAAATGATACCTTTGGTTTACATATGTTTATACTTTTGTTTTCTTATTTCATGCTACTGTATACAACACTGTGCTATTCTTACAAACATAATATTTTGCCCAATCAATATTTTCTGTTTTATTGTAACATTACATTGTTTTTTACAGTGCACTTTTCAACCACTTTCAGCAGATGACTTTCTCTCGAGAACATTGTAAATGTAGATATAAAAAGTAAATAGATAGAAAAAAGTGTTTGCCCTTGGATGCAAATGCTTCATTTTGAGATGTGTTGATGGTATTTTAAATAAGGAGATTTGAGGCATTTTGCATTTTGTGTGTGCAGTTTTAAGAATTGTGTGTAGAGTTTTGAAAAAAGGAGACAGTTTTGAAAAAGTGTGTAAGCAGTTGGAAAAAAAACTGTAATATATATATATATATATACATACACACATAAATAAAGGTTAAATATATATACAGTACTTTATATATAGTATATATAAATTATATATCTCAATCATCAGTAACGAGTTGGCAACAGTTACTTATCATTTTGAGTAGTTGTATACATTGATAGTTAGATGATTGTAATGAAATGAATAGACAATCATCTGAAATGTAATGTGTGAATTAGTTTTTTGAAATAGTAGTACTTTGATGTTAAGTTGAGTCATATTGAACAGGGGATCTTTGTTAAATGAACAAATGAGCTTTATGTGTATTGTATCCAAGCAATTGAAAAACATGTTAGAGTTTTGAAAAATGTGCATTTTGATCATTGGTTGTGAGTTTTGTGTCTAGAGTTTTGAAAAATTACGTCAAAGTAAAAAAATTAGTGCCAAAGGGATTGTAAAAATTTTGAGTCGATCCAAAAAAACACCATCCTGCTGCTGGAAATACTCCCTGATGCACCAGATTTGTTAAAATCCACAGCTGATATGAATAGTTCCAAACAAATGCACTATTTCCTCCTTTTTGAGTGACATTTGCTAAAAAAACAAGCTTTTACAAGCTTAACTTAGTAGCTAAAGGGACACTACATTAACAGTTTATTCAAAAGACCTATTTGTACCATTGACTCTTGTCTCGTAACTGTCTGCAAGCCATGTCTTATTTGTGGAGCAGTTTGTACTCCAGCAAAGGAGGGACCAATAAAGGTGCATGGAACACGGACACAGTAAAAGGCTACAATTGCTTCCTCCATTTTGGACCCTAGCTCTCCATTCCCTTAAATGTGCGTGTCAAGGTTCACCAAAGCTGAACTTGACACAAAAAATGTGTCCAGATTTTGTTTTACCTTTATTAATTCAGGAAAAAGGTTCACTGAGAGGAAGCCTCTCTTTTTGCTGGAACGCCCTGATCACATTCACACAGTGACACATTCGTACCAGGAAGCTGCCCAGTACAACCACAGTCTGATCTGCTGGCCACTGGAGGTTAAGAGCCTTGCTCAAGGGCATGTGGCAGTAATGAGGGAGGGACAAGCATTGCTCTTTCACTTTTCCCACCCAGATTGTATCCTGTCGGTTTGAGGAATTGAATCGACAACCTCCCGGTCACAACCTCGCTTCTCTAATTTTCTGGCCACCACTGCCCCGAATGCACTATCTCTGTAGAAATATGTAGAATAGACTGAAGAGTTCCAATGTGTAGAAGAATTAAAGTCTCCAACTAAGAACTACAAAGTATCAATGGTAAAAAGTTCTAGGAATACAGAATAACATTCCGGTAATTTAATTACAGTATACCGCCACCAACAACGTCATGTCTTAGCAAAATGTGTACAAATTTGAAAAGAAACAAAGTGTAACAACTTCAAAAGCGTCAAAAAGATCTATTTCCTTCAATGTTCTGTAATTTTCCTCTCCAGCTCGTGTCAGTCAAACAGAGCATTTAGAGCTCTGTGCTTCCTCGCTTTGATGAGCTTGGCTTAGAGTTGCATAAGGCGCAGAGCCTCGATGTTCCCGATGCAGGAAGGAAGAGATGACTTCTGTGCTTCTGTGAAAAGACATGTAAGCGCTGCAGCGTACATGCAAATGTTCCGCGCACACAACAGCATGTGGCTTGCATACATGGATTAGGCTGTGAGGAGACATTTGAGGGTTCCATCTGACGCCTTGCTTGTTGGATTTGTCAAATTTGACTCTTGCTGTGGCAGTGATACGGAACTGTTTCCCTACAGCTTCATGGTCATCCTCCAGATGTTTAAAATCAAACCGTATCAAATAGCTTCTACTGTATACAAAGGCTCCTGTAGTTACTCTAGTGTACCAGTACAGTAGCGAGGCTTTCCTCTGGTGCTTAGCTTTAGTTCTCTGCTCCATCTGTTTCACTCGGAGGGTGTAAACAGCAACACAGCTACACTGGTGCTGAGGTCAGGAGTGAGCCAATGCCTCATGATTGCACCTTATTGGTGTGAAATCACACTCTCTCTGTCTCTTCTCCTGTCTTCTTCCCTTTCTCTCGTTCATACACGCACCCAAGCGTTACCAAGCAGACACACAAAAGACTTGTAAAATCTTGTAAACACTCTTCTCTCTCGCTGCCCTCCTTCCCCACCTCGTTCCCTCCTTCTTTCTGCTCTTTGTCTCGTTTGACAACCTGTGTTTTTTTCTCTCTCTCTCTCTCTCTCTGTCCTTCCTCCTCTCCATCTCTCTGGTGCCCAGCAGATGCCCTCTGTGCTGCCATGCCTAACTGGCTTCACATCTCAAATGGGCATGCATCCAAATGGGCAACATGGCACCTGCTGGGGGGTGCTGAGAGGGAAGAGGTTGTGTGTGGTATATGGAAACTCTGTGTGTGCTTGTGAATTCAAACTTTCCATAAAAATACCCTCAACAAAAAAGCTAACTATTTCTGTAAACTACAAAAATGTGATTGGTCTAAAAATCTGTCAGTGGGGCAAGCAAAAATGACTTTCTTAAAAGAAGCTTACTTATCAGTATAAAACACTATGGCCTTAAAATGCTTACCCCATCATGTTAATGTGAAAAATGTCAGCAAACGTTATTGTTGTTACATTATTATTTAGCATTTAGCATTATACTGTAATTACAGGATATTGTGCCACAGTTAAACAAAAGTTGCACACTATTAGTGCAGTGATCTAAACCTGAAGTACAACTCAACCAATAATCTATTTAACATCTATAGAAAGAGTTTGGTCTTCTTCTTGCATTGATTAAGATAAGATATATCTAAATAGCTGTTTGATGTAAGTGTGATGCAAATTACTTTTCAGACTTGTTTCTTATCAACATTTGCTCAAAAATACTGTAGTTGGAATATCTTGCTAAGAAAAATCAATACAAGTTACATTGAAACTAGTCTAATATGTCCAAGTTGTGTTTGACAAGATTATTTGCCTGGGATAAAAAAATTAAATAAATCATACTTAGTCATCATATAATAAGATATTATGATTTTCTTGAATTTCCCTTTTTGGCGGGTTGTCTGTCTTCTTTCTACAGTAGTATACTGTATCACTGAGCTGAATCTCAGTACGATTTGTTTGTAGAGTTTATATTTATCCGTTTGTCTCTTTGTGTGTTCCTCTTTAACCAAATGTCTGCATACTTTGCCAGATGTACTGGCTTATTATTGAAGTCCTCTATCAGGCCTTGCTAGCTGAATTAATTATTATAGCAACATAACAAATATAAAATACCAAGTGATCAAACAATAAACTAAAATATTCTGACCTTTTCAGCCAAGTTTGCAACGTAACTAAAACATTCACATCTGTAAATAGTGAAATAAGATCTTTTCAGTCATCCTCCAATTATACACAGTTCTCTATCGTATCGAGACTATCTCTCCACAGAGTTCCAGAGATGGTCTCTCTTCACTCAGAGAACCAAGGTTACCTTGTAACCCAACGATCCTGTGAAATGTTCATTCTGCATGCCAGTGCTACAGGTGTTGTTCAGGTGCAACTTCCGTCCTCCTAGTTCAGTGCACAACCTGTGTGATAAGTGACACCGTAAAAGAAATACTTAATCATCATTTTAGGGTCTACTGTTCATACACAGCAGGGCAGGGTTTAGGCCTTACACTAATTCACACACATTCACAACTGGGAGCTGCCCAGTACAATAAAGTGTTTTTAATGGAGCAGTAGGAAGTTTGATGTCTTGCTCAAGAACACACCGGCAGTAGTTGTTACAGAAGGGGAGAGTGTGTTTCACTCTGCGATAAGTAGATTTTTCTAAGCGTTTGTTGTTGTAAATGAATACTCATTTGGGCTACAAGAGGCTAAAGTGCACCGCTACCCAATGTTCTAGTCTAAATAGGACCGAAAGCATTCATGTTTTCTTCCAGGTGAGTTTTTTATTGTTTTTTATTTCTCCATGCACTTTAAACACAAGGTAACGACAGAATAGTGCTGATTAAAATACATTTCTAGCCAAGAGAAAGACATGACAGTAATGTTACATAACTTGCTAACACAATTTATATGTACCTTGTGTTTAAAGTGCATGGAGAAATTAAAACAACACACGCACGCACACACGCACACCACCACACACGCACACACGCGCACACACACACACACACACACACTGTGTGGCTGTTGTAAACCACGAGAGAACATTTAGTCCTAAACCTAAGACACTTCATTATGTAGGAGTTTTGGATCGTCTGATTATTCCAACTATAAAGATAAGACACACTTGGATACTGAGACACAGCAGTTTCAGCTTCTAGTCAAGGACGCTTTGATAAGGCTGCTGAAAGACTCTAACTTGTGACCCTGCAGTTAGCAATCTGTCTTGACCACCAGGACAATGGTGCACCGTAATCCTGTAGAAGGGTTGGTGAATATTACAGCAGGAATCATATCCATTAGGAGTAGCATTTTAGGGCAACAGTTGTGAAGTCCTCTCTCCTGCAAGAAAATCAATCCATTTACTTGGTAAACAGTACATTTTTGTATTATTTCATAATGTGTATATTGAAATGTTTTTACTTGGAGGAAGTTAGGTTCACCTTCTAGGTGCACAAAGTTCAGTTTGACATCAAAACCAAAATTTTTATTGACCATTTATTTGCACAGATAAAGGTCTAGCTGTCTGCAAGTATGACGTTATGACAATCTGACCTCACAGTCGAAACTAATATAAACACAACAGCACACAATAATGCAACTTAGTATGTGTTTTTTTATGCAATATTCACAATGAAAAGAAATGTTATTTATTATGTTTGAATTACACTGTAAACCCAAATTAGTTGACTTTACTCGCAAATCGCGTGGAAACCCGTTGCCCTATCCCACTTTAGTTTTTACACAAGCTAAAACTAAACATGTCGGGTTGTTTTAACATGGAACCTTAAGTTTTTACACAAGCTAAAACTAAACATGTCGGGTTGTTTTAACATGGAACCTTAAGTTTTTACACAAGCTAAAACTAAACATGTCGGGTTGTATTAACATGGAACCTTAAGTTTTTACACAAGCTGAAACTAAACATGTCGAGTTGTATTAACATGGAACCTTAAGTTTAGTATTTATATTTATTAGTAGTGTGTACTCAAATCATTAGATAAAACTAGCTATTATGACTTATTATTGCTACTCATCATTTATTACAATTACTATTATTTCCTCTAATTTAATTAGCTTTTGATTTTTTTTTAAATATGGTATAAAACATTGTTTCAAATAAATTGGATGAAAAAAAAGAAACACCTCTAAATGCTCCAATGCATTTTATTTTTAAGAAAAATGGCAAAACAGGTCAACATTAACACGTCTAACCTAAAATGATTAATGTGAAAAAAGTAATTTCAAATCATTGAAACAATTATGTGTGTGGTGTGTCCGTGTGGGTGTTGTGTGTGTGTGTGGGTGTTGTCCGTTTGGTGTGCTGGTAGGTGTTGTCCGTTGTGTGTGTGGGGGTTGTGTGTGTGTGTGTGGGTGTGTCTTGTGTTATGTGTAGGTGTTGTCGTGTGTTTTGTGTGTGGTGTTTTGTGTGTGTGTCTTTGTGTGTGTGTGTGTTGTTCTTGTTGTGTTGTTGTCTTGTAGGTTTTTGTCCGTGTGTGTGTTGTGTTGGTTGTTGTGTGTTGTCCGTGTGTGTGTTGTGTGTGGGTGGTCCGTGTGGTGTGTCGTGGTTGTTTGTTGTGTGTTGGGTGTATCTGTCTGTGTTGTTTGTGGGTGTTGTGTGTGGGTGTTGTCTGTGTAGGTGTTGTCCGTGTGTGTGTGTGTGTGTGTGTGTGTTGTCCGTTTGTTGTGTTGTGTGTTGTCCATGTTGTGTTGTCCGTTGTATGTTGTTGTGTTGTGTGTGTTGTCCTTTGTGTGTGTTTGTGTGTGTTGTCCGTGTGGTGTGTGTTGTCCGTGTGTGTGTGGGTGTTGTCCGTGTCTGTGTTGTTTGTGGGTGTTGTATGTGTTTGTGTGTGTTGTGTGTGGGGGTGTTGTCCGTGTTTGTGTTGTTCTTGTGTGGGTGTTGAATGTGTCACAAATTTACAAGAAAAAAACATGGATGTCCCCTGAGATTAAAGTGGTAAATCCATAAACAAAACAAAATTGACAAGAAATCCTCACTCAGATGTACATTGCGAGCTGATTTTTCAAAGTCTGTAGCTTCGGCTTTAGGTCAGTGTGGTCTAACAAGAGCAATACCTGTTGGATGACCTGAAATGTGAGCTCCATAGTCTTGGGGTTGTTAAGATGGAGTGCATATGTGAGTCCAAACAGAATGCCCAATGCTTTTGGCAGATCTTGAATGTTGTCCATCACGACTTCTCCCTCAATGATGATTTTCAACAAGGCAGGACTGAGATGCTGAGAAGATGTGAGCCCAGCACCTTCACGCTCAATGAGAAGTATCCCAATGTCAAGGTCACGAAAAAATCCTCATCATCCGATTCCTGAATAAAGAATAACAGAAGAGCCCAATCATTACATTAGATTTCTCATTTGAAAAACAACTTTAATCAATATAAGAGTGTCATGGTGAAAAATAAATAAAGGTGAAAATTATGAGAAAGCAAGTGCTTACTTACAAAGCCTGCTTTTATTTGAAGAAGTTTGTGAGTTTGTCCCCAAGGATGATAGGAAGCCCTCTGAGCACCTGTGTCTGGATGGCAGTTGGCTCTGTAGTCTTTTGGGAATTAAACACAGTACTACAAGTTAGATAGCTAAAATGAAAAACATTTAATGATCTATAAGAAAGCTTAAACAAACCAAGCAATGTTTGGATTGAATTATACAACTAATAGAGTAGCATTGTGATATGATGTTTTTACAAAACCTGTGAAAAACAATGCCAAGTACATAATGTGTATGGACCTACATTGGTCTGTTGTGAAATATGTGTCAACAACTGTCCAACATTACCTCTCTTGGATCGAAATAACTCGAGGAGACAAGGACTGTGCCGATCGATGCTCTCATAGAATTCCTGCTTGAGGTTCTTGCTGAACTCCATGAACACCTGAAAAATACAGAGAACAAAAACAAACTGAACTTAGATCAACTGAATTATACAAGGCAGCTAAGCCACCTGTAAAGTAGTATATGATTTGAAATGTTGTTTAAATAAAATAAAATTAAAAAATACCAATTTTTTCCTTAAAGAGGACAAGAGTAAATGTGTACTGCGCAGGTGAGAAAGACTGCTTCTGTGCAGGGTGCAGAAAAAACACATGACTGACAGTGAAAGGTTACTTGGGCAGTTTCACGCAGTTGTGCACCCTGGGTTTTCTGGTGAATCTTTGCTAAGTTGGAGCTTAAGTGCATTAATGGAGTTGAATGTGCACACACATTGTTGGTGTAAGCAGGGAAATGGGACAGTTCTACCATAGTTTCCGTGTTTAAACCGATAACGTTTTAAAAGGTAACCCATTTTCTCACACAAACTCACAATACTTCCACTTCCACAACATCATCACACCACAAGGATCTGTAAAAATAGAAAACAAGAAAACGTTTAGCTCAACGACTAAGCTCAACAATGTCACTGTTAAATACAATAAGGCAATATAACCGGACGACGCCTGTGTTACAGAGAAAACGGGCATGTAAACAAGCGCGTGAGAGTGAGTGAGTGAGACGGAAAAAAGAGAGCGGCCAAGGACGGGTCGAGTGGATCAATGAGCTGCAAGCAGCTCACGGTGTTCCACAACGTAAACACCGCCACAGCGCCTGCTACACCTTTGCCCCGACAGCGGTTGAATCGCTTTTCTATTGCGTAAAATGACTATACTGTATGTAATGTTATACTGTATAAAGGGATACAGTCGAGCAAACTCGCCGGTATGTGAGCCGTCCTTCAGAATGTTAACACTAAGCTAACCTTAACATTCAGCTGACACTTTTTGAGTAGCTAGCTAGTGTTAGCAATAAGCATGTATTAACACTGCACAGATTCAAACAGTAACATTAGACAGAAAAAAGCTAGGTCAACAAATTATCTGCAAGCTTTTGGGTATTCAAAATTCCCGCAAAGATAACTAGGCTACAATAGTTATTTTAAATACTAACCATTCCACTTGGAGTAAGGTTGCTTCTAAGTCAGGGTACCGTCCGCTGCCGATGCCTGTGCTGCTCGTCCCGCCAGGTGCAGAGCCCCTTGAACGCACGTTACAAGACGCTGGTCTTGTCACATGACCAGGCAGGTTTTTGAATTAGCCCCCTCCCCTTTTTATGAAAGTAAACATACCGAGTTATCTCTGCTAAACATGAATAGTGCAATGAATTTTTCAGCTAAATAGTACAACCAACTAATGTTGTTTAGTAATGATAGCAGGCTTTTACAAAACATAAAAGTATAAGTAATGATCACTCGTAAGTTTAATTAGAAACATCACTCGTAAGTTTAATTAGAAACAAAATCAGGGTTTACAGTGTACCTGTCATGCTAAATGTTTTTCTTGCAGACCATTCGAAGCACAATTCATACATGAGTTGTTGATTCAATGTGTGATAATCAAGTTTTGTATAACTTGTGTTTGGAAAAGCAAGCTTGTAAAAATGTAGTTACATCTAAACATGTTAATCAAAGTATGTTATTGACCAAACAAGTACCAGAAATTAGGCAGATCACATGCGTTGGGTACTGTACAAACATGAGTCTATATAATATTGGTTTCATGTAATGTAACATGATTGATAAAGATCAGGACAGAAAAATGTACTGGCCATGGAGACAAAATAGACATGGAGACCAAATGCTTTACTTCTTTCCCTTAATGGTTGCGTTGAGTTGCTTGGTAATTGCATCATGATCAAGTTCATCAGTCAATGCAGTTGGGTTTTATCTAAATTTGATAAAGCCGAGGGCGTGCTGGCTCCCCTGTGAGAATTTATGAAAATCTGCAGATGCGCCGAGACCAGCTTTTACAAAAACACTTTTGAAAGTCGTTTTTTTTCAAAGTCAGAGCTGTTTGTGGCTGCACAGCGATTGAGGGAAAGACGAGCTCCCGATCTGTTTTCTCAGAAGATGATACACACTTCAGAAGCATCTCTGGAAGACTTATATCTCCCTCCACATCAGCAGCTTCTAATTGACTGTGCCTTTCTAAAAACGTGTATCCCACAGACTAAAGCATCAAACTGTGCATCGCTGCTGTGTTTCTTCTTGGAAAAGATGAGACAAGCTTGAATGCATCAACAGCACCTTGTCAGCTTTATTTCACACTTTGATGTAAAGCTATAAAAAGGGCAGCATCTTCCCTGAAACAAAGCACAAAAGAAGAAAATGATTCAAAATGATAAAAAATGCAGTAAACTTTTTCACATTAGACGATGATTAATGCATTACTTTGTGGGCCATTTTTGTCTAGTTTTAGCTTTCAGTAAATACTCTTAATGATAGTTTAGACAGATAAACAGGTATATGTCACAATCTATTGCTGGATTGTAACACAAAAACAGATAAGATAGATAAGATAAGATATACATTATTGTCCCCAAAGGGATATTTGTTTTGGACTCTGTCCGTTCCGCAGCTTTACAAAGATAACACAAAATACAGAAAATATGCATCACATACTCTCATGCAGCACAAAACATGCTCTCATATACATTAGACAGGTATAGTAAGCACATTAACTCCTCCTTTCAGTGGCAGTTTCTAATTGAACGACCCTGTACGTATTGCACAAAATGACAGTGCACTGACATAATGCACAACCCAAATAGCCTACATATTGCACAACTAACATATTGCACAACCCCAGTAGCCTACGTATTGCACAAAATGACATAATGCACAACTCAAATAGCCAACATATTTCACAAATGACACATTTCCACATAACCTATGCAGTACATAATGACATATTGAACAATCCAACAGCCCATGTATTGCACCACTAACATTGCATAACCCCAATAACCTACTTATTGCACGATGACAACTCAGCCAGCCTACAGCTGTTTGATACAGTACAGTGCTGCAGCAATCTAAAACAGAATGTGATGCGAGCATTTCTGATGCATGCTTATGATAAGTAATTGAAACAGGGAGAAAACTTAATTTGCTGCTGTTTAGGAACAAAATTCTGAAATGTTACTAGACATTGTGTTATAATGTCACCCAGTCTTATTGCCTTATCATCTCAAACAGTCAAAATTCAAAAACCAAAATGAATTCATCACCTTCAAATATGGGTGTCGGGATCAATAAGTGCTGTACTTTTTGTGACTCAGAGGTAAAAGTGGGTGCGAGTGCCTGTTTATCACCTCCTATCTTTTGAAATCCAAAGTTGACCAAAGTTGAAGCAAAACAGCCAAGTGCGACCGTCCGGCTGCTTTGGCAGCTCCCAGTATTTTGCTGTCCTTCTCCTCTCAGCCCTTTGCCTGTACCTCTATTTGTCACTGCTTTATCTCCTGGCAGCTGCCCTTTCACTCTCGTCCTCCCATTCATCAAGTCTCCCTCCTCCGGTTTCTTCTAAAACTTGATCACACCTCTCTCATCCATTCTCCCTTTGTCTCCCTCTCACCTGTTCGGACTCTCTCTCTCATTCACCGTGACGCCTCTGCCAACCCAAAAGCGATCGCACAGAAAAGGCCAGCTAACCGACTTAAAGACCCGGAGTCCCCAGCGTTCCAGGGATTAGACCTAATTTGCATAAATCTGCATAACCTCGTTAAGGCAGGGGGAGACGCTGTACACACTGTAGCCTGAGACACTTCAGAGCAAAACAGCCCATTAAGGATCGCAGTGATTATGGGATTATCACTCCTAACGACTGTTGGGGGACTGGAGCGGTGTGTACACTCTGAAAAGTGCCAGGTCGCATGACTGAATCCAAAACTGTGTGGAAGAAGGGAATCCATGCTTTCCGTCCGGTGACCTTCAGATTGCATTTGCGTGGGATTTGTTCCTAACCACATCTTTATTTCCATTTATTATTGTTTCAAGTAATGTACAGTATGGATACCATGGATAAGGAATACAAACATGGTGGCCCATTTGTTTTAAATGAAAGCTGCTCTGTCAGCACATTCACTGAAAAAGATTCTCCAACTTCCTGTCTGGCTTCTAAATACACACAAGAGTCAGCTTCAGTCAAACAGATTTTTGACTTGACCTCATCAGGATGCTTATAGGTTGTTGTGTAGTCTCTCCTGTAAGGTGTCAGTAAGCCTCAATTGAGGTGCTTGTCAGCTGGTCGAACTGTGTCTAATACCTAGTCCGCCCACACCTTTCCAAAGTTGGAATTGCATCCAAAACATTCTTGTTACTTTTCCAAATAAGCACTGCCATTTTGCACAGCAATCTGTCAGATTGGAAGAGAAAGGAAGCCGGATATGATCTTCTCTCTATTTCTATGACTCCAGTCACTTTTTGTGTGTGTACAACTGAGTGCAACACTATGATTGCCTAGCCATTCAGAACAGCTATAAACATCTTTACCTTCAGACATGGAAGGACAACATGTTGTACAAACTAGTTCATTCATCATAACCTGGCATTAACAAGTAGTCCTACCAAAAACGGGGGTTGTGGAAACAGGGATGTGATTATTTTTGGGCTTTTCCACCTTTAATTGACAGGACAGCTAGGTGAGAAAGGGGAGAGAGAGGGGGAAGACATGCAGGAAATCGTCACAGGTTGGATTCCAATCCTAGACCTCTGCGTCGAGGCATAAACCTCTCAGTGTACGTGTGCCTGCTCTACCCACTGAGCCAACCCGGCCACTGGGGGATGTTGATCTTAAGAAAAATTATTTTATATTCAATAGTACATGTATGATAAAATTGAACCCAATTTAGCATCAATAATAAATATTAAGTTTGAGTGCAAAACTTATCTAAAACTAAAATCTTGATCTTAGTAGTTGTAGAGTCTATTATATATTATAGAATATCTGTCCCTATTTTTCCTCATGTATTTGCCAAATATATATGCTGTTTATCTCCCATGCAGACTGATCTCATGAAGTGGCGTATGTATGACACACCAGTTCGTCGATTTTGGCGTGTTATCAAGACGCATTTTTAGCATATTTATCAACGCAATTTGCCCACCATTGACCTACATTAGGCGTGAATTTTCACCGTAGCGAGTAGTATAAAGGGACGTTAGTTGGAATGGCAGATGGGTAAAACACAGGACTTTCACCCCGGAGAGCTGGGATTGCATCCTGCGTGTTGTGACTTTTCAGCGTTTTTTTTTTTTTAAGCCTTCCCCAATGTTTCTTTCCTAAACCCAACCGTTTATTGTTTTGCTAAGCGTGTTTTTTTTTTTTTACACGCATGTGACGTTGTTGTCACGATAGTACGTCATGTTCTCGCGATAATGCGCAACGTGGCGACGCCACTTGGTGGGTATGTTTACGTCTGCTGTATACAGCGTAGACATACAAGTGGATAGCTCAAAATGCGTACAGACAACACGCCGTTTGGCTTTAGGAAAGTGGCGTGTATGTTTACACAGCTACACTTTTCTGTTCAGTAAATAAATGAAAGCATATTGGTGGAAATGTATTATTTACACACACTGTTAAGAAAACGGACTGAATAATGAAAAGAAATGAAATGCTATGGCTGTCAAAACATGACAGGACCCCCCCTATCCGCCTGTCAGCTGTCTCACACTGATGACATCAGCAGTTCTCCTCCAGCAGTGTACACTTCTGTCTTGCTAACAGTGTGTGTGGCCAGCATCTCTAATGGGACAAAAATGTGAGTACATTTTGAAAAGACATTTTGGGGAACTACTGTAACGCTTTTGCAAAGCTAAGCAAACCGGATGGAAGTTAGACGTCCTCTAATTATTTCTCTGGCACTGGGAGAGAGATGGGAGTCGAGTTTGAATGACTATTGGATGATAACCGGGAGGGACTCCGACAGATGTGTCCCACCTGTGAGCTGACAGCTGGAGGCTGGACTGGTTTACAGTGACAGTACTAGATGGAGAACACCATTAATCCACGATGCACTCATTTTCCAGCTGGGGATCAATAAAGGTGTCTCTTATCCCATCAGTCACTGGCACATGGCTCATATGGCAGTGGGTATTGGTTATTAGAAATGTATACATAAATTTTACTTGGTCCTTTGGAAGAGTTTTCAACTCCAGCATTGTTCCACATCTATTTAACCGAAAGAAGTGGAAACTTACTTACATGCAATGCCCAGATTTGCTCCCTAATGGCAAATGGGTTTTGACGCGTAATTAGAACTTGAATATATATTTTACAAAAGGCTTTACTTTAAAATGATGACACATCACTTTCCCTCTGAAGAGTTTTCTTTTTGATCTGACGGCTGCTAAGAAAATACTAGCATTGAGCTGGAAACACTACAATTCATTCAGTATGACTCAATGGACTGTGTTATTCTTCCTAGTCATCATTTCTCTGGAACTCTCTATAGCTTGGACCACTAGAGAAAGAAAAAATACAGCTGCAGTCTAAAGCGGTGGAGTGCAAGGTGAGAAAAAGCTGCTTTACATAAACATGACATAACGTAAACTTACTCAATCATGTGAAATAATAATACAAACTGATGGAATAATAGTTTAAAAAAAGCAACACTAACTCACGGTCCTCTTTCTAGCTATTTCCGGAGCTTGCAACCACTTCTATTGGTATTCATAAGTGAATGGGGTTACTTTAGTTGTCTCCAGCGGGCATACCGGGCCAGTGGGTTTAAGGATTGGATGATGAGAATCCTGCCCCGACTTATGACCAGGATAGACACTGTTCAACAGGGACCAACAGAAGTTTCCCAGTGAGACCCCTGTATGTGTCTTGACTGTCAGAAGATCTTACAAGAGTCTTCAAGTCGCAAAGAGTCAGCACTTACCACAAACCAAAAGAAAGACTGCCGTGGTGTAGGGGACACTACATTGGTTAAACGGCAAGTAACCTCAACAAGAACCAAGAGACTTTAACAGAGACAATCTCTCCTCTCATATATGATCAAATGATATACATCTCACACTTCTGTCGTGTGATGACAACTGACGCAACTCCATTTGCAGTTGAAAGCTGTGGAAAAAGCTTGTAAGTGGACCTTGGGTCAAAATTATTTAGTCAAAGTGATAGAAAGGTGGGGTGCCCCATAACCTAATTGGACCTTTGTTACATTTTACCCCTCTCTCCGCTCATGGACTGTCTGCCTTCCTACAATGAGCTTTTCAATAAAGGCAAAACATTCACAAAAATACATTTACAGAAATGTGTATGTATCGGTGTATATTTGGGTGTGTACATGGTTATACAAGTGGACGTTGTTACTCGGTATACTGACTAAGCATCTACACGTACAATTGTACAACTAGAGAAAAAAATGGACTGTCTAAAGATGGAAAACGTGGAATCTACAACAAAATCAACAAGGGTTTGGTGGAAGATTTTCTATCCATCACTTATTTAGTCGATGCAAACACTGAAATGGATCCTTACACTTTATACATCAGTTAATCAGTATAAAACTCTGAGAATAAACTGAACTGTGTTCATGTTTTTGGACACTGGCTGGCTTGTTTAAGAGACACTCTAGCATATAAAGGGTACTACATTTAGTCTGAATGTATTGTGAGTGTCAGCTCTCTGTGTTTGAGAATTTAGCATGTGTCAAATGTTCAGTTTCCATGGCAATTGCTCAGTCAGAAATGGGTAGAGACAAAAGAATCTCTTCAGCCTGCCACTGTAAACCCACCAAACACATGCCTCTGCTTCTTTGTCTATTTTCTAATTTTCTCTCAATATTTCTCTTTATTTCATCCTTTCATCCAGTTTATATCTTCATTCATCCTTCTCTCCACTTTCCTAAATCTCACTTGCGCTTTCTTTATCTCTCTGTCTCTGTGTCTAGCAGGCGGGAATTGGTGTGTTGACTTGTGATTCTAAAACATGGGCTTCCCTCCCTATCCGCCTACGCAGCATACTCAGGGAGATTCCAAGCACATGCACACACTCACAGATACACAGTCACTCACACACATGCAAACACACCGCATGCACACACACAAACTGGCAGACTGCAGAACCCCGAAGGTCTGGTCTTAGTGAATTATTCAGTCTGCGTTGGTGGGTCTGTGTGAACGTGTACGTGCGTCTACAAACGTGTGTGTGTGTGTGTGTGTGTGTATGTGTGTATTTGGATGTGTTCATGTCTCATGAATCTCTGAGTGTGTGTGTCTGTGGGAATATCAAATGGTGTTTTCCTCCTGAGCAGCAGCAGATTGTCTTTAATCAGCCTCTCCATCAGCTCCCTCCTCTCTTGCTTCAAAAGCTTATTAGAAGGAAATTGCAGGGAGAGGCAAGATGTGGTCAGTAATGTCACCAAAAGCAGAGACTGAGCTGGGGGCTGGGGGGGGGGACAACTGGACATTGTGGTGTGTGTGTGTGTGTGTGTGTGTGTGTGTGCACACATTTATTATGTTGCAATGCATAGCTTTTAGTTCATTTCAACAATGAAAGAGTATATTGTGAAGTCACAATGCAAATATCACTGATTGATTTGGTAACGTGATCATGAACAATGTATACTATTTAATTATGTAATGCAATTATGCAGTGTTGACAATGCTACTGTTTATAGACAGGTAGGAACCAACACATTTCCAGCCAGGCAAATGTGCTGGTTTTTAATGTTTGACAACAATCAATATAGTAATATATTGATTAGATATTATGATTTACAGATTTCTGGGGCTTGTTGAGGGTAGCTGGCGCTCAGATAATGAAATCAACTAGCACTGATTGAAGAGTAGCCCACTGAAATCTTGCCCTCTGTAGTGCTTTGCTTTGCGGAGGTTGTGTGGAGGTTGGGGGGTGGTGGATGGGGAGACTTTCATACGCAAGACTGGGATTTGAATTAGATTTTAAAACCTTTACATCTGCAGTTTTTTCCTATTCACACTAAAATAAAATTGACCCAGTTTTAGTGTTAATTAAATTATTTCCATTGGGCTATTTAGCCATATGTGGTTATTTTGACCTAGTAACAATGCCATAACCGCATTTCTGTTGGATCATCAATTTAACTAAAATGTTTATATATTTTTATAAACATTTTAGTTCTGTTTAGACAAAACAAGCTTTTTACAAGTTTGAACTTATAATTGCCACCAATTTAGTTTAAAAAAAGACATTAACGGTTTACTCTACACTCAATATGAAGACACTCTGAACAATTCATCCAAATTTGGATTATTTCCAAAACAGTTAAAAACACTTTACTTGAAGGGGTGGACATTAGACTGACATGACACCGTCTTAACCATGACATGACACCTGTCATAGACATTAAGGAGTCTTTATCAATGTATATGACTGTTGTCATAAGGTGTCATTCAGTAAATTATGACACTTTTAATGCAAGGTTAGCAATATTTAAGATATTTGTGTTATGATAACTTGTCATTGCTCAAGCCCATAATCTCTTGTCAGCCACCTGTGTATGGGGTCAACTAGGTCAACTAATATTTGGGGCATTATTTCTCCTGCATTAGAAAACAACCCAATAATATATATATATTCTTTTCTCTCTCCCTTCCTTCTGGTGAGCCTCACCTAATCCAGCATACTCAAAACTCACTTGACCGAGTATTTTTTGAGTGTGTACTTATGACAGTTGTGAGTTAGATAACAGCATAGACACCTGCAGGTTATTGATAGAGGTTAAAGTGATGGTTCGGAGTAATTCACCCTAGGGTCCTTTGCACCATGATCTCGAGCCAAACACCCCCCCAGAAGCTTTTTTCACCTGGGTCTAACATTGGGAGAGTTAGCTAGAGTAGCGTTATCAGCTGAATAGCTTAGCGCAGGGGCTAATGGACCCACGTTTGTATCTTGTAAGTTACCCCACTAATAATGCCCGAAATGATACCAAACGTCTACAGTAGTACAAACAGGTTATGCACTCATAAAATGATGGATTGGAAAGTTTGTAAGTACACCAGAAGTTTATGAACACTTGCCTGCTCTCTTCTGCTCTCTGTTGCTGCTGCTGCTACCTGCAGTTATACGAGTGCTTAGGGCCCTCTACAAATTACTACACCGAAATTTAATGATTAAATAAGGTAATGTCTCCAAACTTACCTCAGTTATTACTTGTCTCCTGCTAGTTATACTACAGCACTTACTTTAAAGGGATACTTCACCGATTTAGCATTCAGCTTTGTATCAGTAGAAACCCGATAGTATTTCTGAATGACCGTGCCTCCCTCCCTCATGTCCCCCTGAGACGAGAGAATCTTCCGATGACGTAAAATGACGATTTTTGCGTCATTGGAAGATTTTTGGGCCAGAGGCAAAGGACTACAGCCAGTAGTAGGATCTACTTCCGTATGTTTTCAACACGCCCACAGGGGGTTGGACTGCCGAGTCTGGCCGAGGTATTCCGAATGAAAACAACTGTCAGCCATCTTGAATCTTCGCTAAACAGGCTCTCGGTTTTCAGCAGAAAACATTTACAACAATTATCTGCATTCAAACTACCGGACGTGTGTACCACCGGGATACATCGGTACAGATCGGAGAATATGGAGGAAACGTTATTACAGACGCAATACTCGGCACACTACGCAGCGCTTACGCCTGCGAGGAGACCAGCGGTGTCGCTCAATGCGCGCGCGGCTAGGGGACATCCTCATCGGCTAGGTGGAAAGCTAACGCTAGCTGTCCACCTGTCTGCTTGCAAGTGTCTGCTCATTAAACAACAAGCTGGACTACATCCTCCTTCAACGAAACTCCCAACGTGAGTTCAGTGACTGCTGTGTTTTGTTGTTGTGGAAACATGCCTGAACAACAGTGTACCGGAACCAGGACTATCCAGCTACCAGGCTGCCTCGCCGCCCGTGGAGGTGGACTGGTGTAGAAATAAAATCCAACTAGCTACTGCTAACTGCTGGTGGAGCTTGTGACTGTTAAATGCCGACCATTCGACATTCCACGCTAATTCACGCCTGTGTTTATACTCTGTGTTTAGCTACACCAATGCTAGTATGCGTTAGCTGAACTTTACGGATCCTGCTTGCAAGTGTCCGCTCATTTAGACCACAAACTGGACTACATCCAACTTCAACGACACTCCCAACGTGAGTTCAGAGACTTTGTGTTTTTTGTGGAAACATGCCTGAATAGTGTACCGGACTGTCCAGCTACCAGGCCTGCTAGCCCCGCTAGAATGCTCTGTCGCAGGTAAAAGGGTGGTTTTAACACAGTGGTGCAGAAATGTGGTGTTTTACATTTAACTGTAACTGTGGTGGAGTTTGTATGTTAAATCGACCATTCGACATTCCACGCTAATTCGCCTGTGTTTATACTCTGTGTTTAGCTACACCAATGCTAGTATCGTTAGCTGAACTTTCTGATCCTGCTTGCAAGTGTCCGCTCATTTAGACCACAAACTGGACTACATCCAACTTCACGACACTCCCCAACGTGAGTTCAGAGACTTTGTTTTTGTTGTGGAAACATGCCTGAATAGTGTACGGACTGTCCAGCTACCAGGCCTGCTAGCCCTCCGGGCTAGAGATGCTCTGTCGCCAGGTAAAAGAGGTGGGCTGTGTTAACACCGAGTGGTGCAGAAATGTGGTGATTTGTATCCATTTAACTGCTAACTGCTGGTGGAGTTTGTGACTGTTAAATGCCGACCATTCTACATTACACACTAATTCACGGCTGTGTTTATGCTCGGTGTTTACAGCCCACCAAGCGCTAATGCTAGTATGCGTTAGCTAAACTTTACGGAGCCTATAAAGTGTGTGTACTAAATGTAGCCTGTTTCGTATGTCGTTTTTATATAATGTCGTTTTTATATAATGTTGTTTTTATATAATGTCGTTTTTATATATGTTAAATGTGTAACACCACTTGAGTCACGATGAAACGTTTCGTGTATATGGTTGAAATGACAATAAAACACGCTTGAGTTGAATGCCTCTGTCGGTCTGTCCGGGTCTGTCAAGCGGTAGGTGTGGCTTGGGAGTGGACTCAAAGCAACGAAGCAGGTGCATTCTGGGATTTGGTGTTTTTCATCCATATAAGACCAAAACACATTTTCTGGCTTTTCTCGGCCTAGAAGGCACCAATTTCAATTTTTTTTTCACATTTTTACTACATAAGTGACCCAATTTAAAGATATATTCAGCTTTCCAGCGGTGAAATATTCCTTTAAAAAAAAAGTTAAATTAAAAAATATTTTTGTTGCATCTCTTTTCGGTGTTGTAATTTGTAGACGGCCCTAAGCACTCGTCTTACAGCAGCAACAACAACAGCAGAGAGCAGAAGCCAACAGGTAAATGTTATTTACATCAACTTCTGGTGTACTTACAAACTTTACAATCCATTGTTTATGAGAGCAACGGAAGTCAAAGAAAGCTAAATATCTCTGGCCATGAACTGAAATTATAAAGAACCTTTGAGATAAGCGTGCTCCAAACATAATGGACATACACTTTACTTGCTGTGAATAGCTGCCCACCATTACCCTTGTTAGGGGTCCAAGCCCGAGGCTGGAAGAATCGGTGGTAGCGAAGCTACGCCATTCGCACAGCAGGGCTGTGGAACCCTATTGCTTTTCTAAGGTTTCTAATTAGGGCCCGAGCACGAAAGTGCAAGGCCCCAACGGTGCCTTGCACTGAAAGTGCGAAGGAACCTATTGTTTTTCATCAGATTATTATTTTTCCGAGTCCTTCGTCGCATTTTTGAGGGGGTTAGCATGCACGAAAACTCACAAAGATTTGCACACATGTCACAACTGGTGAAAATTGCAAAGTTCTGTAGTGATTGGGCTCGGGTGTTGCCAGGGGGCTCCATATCGCCCCCTAACGTGCGCCTTAATTCCGAAAAAAGTAATAAGTTAATATACCAACTTTTGAGGGAACATAGGTCTCATCTTGAACTCCATGGAGCTATTTTTAGAAAAAATTAGAAAATTCTAAAATTTCCGAAATCTTGGTTTTCGTGCAATAATCTTCATTTTACGAACACTTGTTTGAGGACTTTAGGATGGACGAAAACTCTTAAAATTTTGCAGCTATGTGCAGAATATTAAACTCTTTCATCTGAATACACATTTAGGCTTGAGAGTCGTATGGTTGCTCTATAGCGCCCCCTAATTGGTTTTAGCCCTTGGGAACATTTTTGACGGCCTCAATATACACGAAAACTCACAGAAATTGGCGCCCACATAAACACCTGGGAGCTTTGCGAGACTGTACAGCGATTTGGCCCATACCTGTAAGTGGGCTCCATAGCGCCTCCTAATGCGTGGAAGGCCTTAACTTGGACATAGTTGCTCCAATCTTCACCAGATTTAATACACATATTTCTCTTATCACTGCGGACATATTTCTCATTTACATTCATTAGCTCCGCCCAACCGGAAGGCGGACATTTTTAATTATGCATTTTTCAGGT
This sequence comes from Perca fluviatilis, assembly GCF_010015445.1. NCBI lineage: Eukaryota > Metazoa > Chordata > Actinopteri > Perciformes > Percidae > Perca > Perca fluviatilis. The sequence goes on along the minus strand of NC_053133.1, from coordinate 2,170,990 downwards.
GTTTTACATTCTTTCGAACTTGTCCTAGGCCGTGTTTTCAATCTTCTTGAATCTTTGCAGGTAGTATCTGTTGACCGTCATGACGAAAAGTTATCCAGAGAATTTTGATAGTTGAAAAAATGCGCATGTTATAGAAACTTCCTGTCTAAACAGGAAGTTGCATTATCTTGGCAACAATTATTCCGATTGGCCCGAAACTTGACAAGGTCTTTCTCATGGTAGAATTTGCATCTCTGCCAAACTTGGCGGCAATCGGCCATTAGATGGTGCTGTTATAATTTTGTTTAATTAATCCGCAAAATATTGATATATGGGAAACCTACTCTGTCTAACTACTCCTGAGGCGCGAGTCCGATCGGCACAAAAACTTGCATACAGACTTGGAGGACCCTCGTGACAAAGAGTTATCAAAAGAATTGTGATAGCTAAAACAATGCGCAAGTTATGGAGAACCAACTTCCTGTAGGTGGGTGTGGAAACAGGAATGGCTGTATCTTGCCAATGGCTATTCCGATGGACACAAAACTTAAAACTCTTGTTCCTCATGTGCCAATGAGGCTGTCTGCCAAATATGGCGTCAATTGGCCTTTAGATGGCGCGGTTTTAATTTCTATAATTAATTAGCAAATTTGCTTTGAGCAAACCTCCTTTTTTAACTCCTCCAAGAGCGTGAGTCTCATCTGCACAAAAATGTGCACGTAGACTCGGTGGACCCTCATGACAAAAACATATCAAAAGAATTTTGATAGCTAACACAATGCGCAAGTTACAGAGGACCAACTTCCTGTAGGGGGCTGTCGAAACAGGAAGTTGCGTATCTTACCAAGACTTATTCCGATTGCCACCAAGCATGACAAAGTTGTTCCGCATAGGGGCTTGACCATCCATGCCAAATTTAGAGTGAATCGGCCATTAGATGGCGCTGTTAGAATTTTTTTTATTAATTATTCACATTGCGATATATGGGAAACCTACTTTGTCTAACTCCTCCTGGGCCGTGAGTCCAGTCTGCACAAAAACTTGGATATAGACTCGACGGACCCTCGTAACTAAAGAATTTTGATAGCTAACACAATGCGCAAGTTATGGAGGAACAACTTCCTGTAGGTGGGTGTCGAAACATGAACGGTTCTATCTTGGCAAAAGTTATTCTGATTTACATGAAACTTAGAATGTGTGGTCTACATGTGATGTTGCATTTGCCAGTACCCCCCGGGGCAAGAAGCGAGAGCCCGTCATCGCTGCTTGCAGCTTTAATTATTATTTTTCCGCCGATAAAACAGATGCTACAGCCTAAACCGTACATGGTGGGGGGGTGCCGTTTTCAGGACTGGTCCAGATCACTGCAAGGACCTGGGACAAAAAGATTCAGTCACTTACACCACTAGGTGGCGCTATAGCAGAAAAAAACGCGTTTGGCCTTATAACTCCCATAATGTACACCCAACATTCAAAAACCATACATCTACGCGTTCACTGGATCCAGCTGAATCACGTGATATAGGCCACGCCCATTTCCGCCAGACTTTTATGTGTGAAAAATCGCGATTTATCGTAAACCTGCTTTTTCGTACTCCTCCTAGACCGTGCGACCGATCTGCATGAAACTTGGTACGTAGCCTCTCCAGACCGTCCTGACAAAATGTTATCAAAAGATGAAAATTTCGTGAATTACACACAACCAAATTTGTGTAGCTAGCTACGAAGACACAAACATTGCCATATCTCGGCCAAAATAAATGGTATCATCGCGAATCTTTAGAATCTTGTTTGGCATGACCCTCTAAGGCTCCCCAACCAGTTTCACAAAAATTGGCCACTGGGGGGCGCTACAAGTACAAAAAGTTTATATCTCATGAACGGCTCATCCGATTTTTACAAAATTTTGAGTGTACCATTCTCGGCCCACTCCTGGGGCCACGCCTACAGTGGGGTACTGATTCGTCAAAGTGGGCATGGCCTATGGGACCCAGATTTGGATTCACCACTTACACTAATGTGAGCAACTTAAAATTTACAGCATAGATGGACAATGGGTCATGGACCTTACTTACCAAAAATTACACACATGCACCACTAGGTGGCGCTATAATGACGTAAAGCGTGTTTTTGCTCCCACAGTCTACATCGCAGATTAGAAACCCTTATATCCACGTGTTCCTTGAATCCATCTGAGTCTGATGACATAGGCCTCGACCATCTGCGAAGTTTTTTCGCAATATCGCGCAATGCGCAAAACCAACGTTTCGAACTCGTCCTAGCCCGTGCGAGATATTGGTACGAAACTTGGCAGGTAGCATCTCCATACAGACCTGACCTAACGTTATCAAAAGAATTTTGCTATGTTACACCTTTCGCAATTTACAAGCAAACTAATTATCGTAGCTAGCCACATATCTCGGCCAAATTAATAGGTATCGGAGCAAAACTTGGTATTGTTGTTCGACATCCCACTCCAAGCCTCCCTACCAAATTTGGTGAAAATCGGCCGTTAGGGGGCGCTATAATGAACATAGAGGCCTTTTGGCAAATAAGTCAATGCATTTAAATGGGAATAATTTGCAATGAAATATCTCTGCTGCAGTAAATGCTATCATCACAAAACTTGAGATTATTGTTCGACATGCCGCTCTGCGGCTCTCCACCAGATTTGGTGATGATCGCCCTTTAGGGGGCGCTATAATTGAGTGTTTTGGCCTTTTATGCGATGAAGAAGAAATTTGCAATTGCAATTCATTACAGACTTTGGACCTCGCACTTGGTCAAATTTCCTGACTTTTGCCTCGCCGCCATCGTGCTTTGGGTTCTCCTTTCGCGGGCTCCGCTTCCATGGGCTCTTAGCGTCGTCAGGGGAGACTCGCGCCAGGGGGGACTGGCGCCGGGGAGGCTTGGACCCCGTTCATAACTGCTTGCAGTTCTAGTTTAATTTGAAAACACTGCCCCACTGGTTTCTAATATTGCCATCTCTTGCACTTTCCTCTCTGAATGCATGCAGTGTAAATATAGTACCTGACTTTCTCCCTGGTAGAAAATCGCCAGCTTTCCCTCATGTGTTCTAAAATGCTTGTACCTTTCCAGTTATCTCTATGTCAGCTCCGCTAAATTTCAATGTAACTGCTTGTAAACATCAGAGAAAACACAGAGGCAAAGTGGAGAAGATGGGCACCAGATACAGTCCTGACCACATGGACAAGCAAGACCATCTCTACGTCCATCTCCATCTTTAGATCAGAGGGGCGCGGAGGCAAGCGTGGAGGAAGCATGCGATGCATCGTCTCTGCCGGGCATCATGCTGGCCAGTGTGCAGGCGTTGGAAGGTGAGCCGGGCTGTCTCTGTGCCCAGCCCATATCAGTGTCCAGCGGGATGTCGGGAGCTGTGGTGTCCTTTGTTTAGCCAAATCTTGGCTGGATCCTTGGGAGATTTCTTTTTCATACATATTTAATTTGCATTGCTGGAGCAACCCTGAGACCCAATATTTTCGTTAAAAAACAACTGCTTCTGTAATTGTATATTTGATAATAAATTACTTGAAACTGTGATTGATTGGTTGGTTGGTTGTTGGTTGATTGATTGATTGATTGATTGATTGATTGATTGATTGATTGATTGGTTGCCTGAACACTGAGCAGCACAAACACTAAGTCCACCTGCTGTCTCTCCTGTTGCTCTTCTTGTTTGTCTTCCTTTTTACATCCATACTTGTCTATTCTTACACACTCCTACACTGTCTTTTCTTTCTTTTTCGTTTCCCTGTTTTATTCTCCTAACCTTGTCTAAACCTGTGGCTTCTTTTGGTCGAGTTAAAATGTTGTCCTGTATATCTTTATAAAGATTGTGTTTTATCTCCTGTTTATGTGTGTGCGTCTGTCTGAAGAATGACTACATTTATCCATACATGGCTCATCTTTTATGCTATCGTGCACTCTAAAGGACTCAGGCTCTTTGAAAGACTTAAACAGCTTGGAAAAAAAAAACATCTGCTTGGTTCTGTTGGCCATTATCAGTGACTGAAAACCCAGAGGCTGAAAAATGGAATGTACCGCACATCTCTGCCTTTGTATTACCTAGTGCTCATTGCAGCCAGACAAACCCATCAAGCTTTATGAGCCTCCGAGGGCTGCTACTGGCGTTAATTCATGAAGGCAAGCTATCAAGTGCATACACACAAGCTATCCCCACTGTTTCCATGAATATCTGAACAGGCCCTTCCACCGGTTAATGTCTCCCATGAGAACAGCCTGTAGAATCCGGACTTGGAGCCGATATGTCTGTTTTATGAAGGAAGGGCGAAGAAAATGTGATAATCGTGTTCTTAATGTAGGGAGAAATGGGCACAGACATTTTCATTCTGGAGCACTGCCTTCATGGATGTTCACTTTACGTTGGAAAAATGGGCAAATTATTATGAATCCTATTTCTGTATATCTGTATCAGTGTCTCTGTGTCCCAACCGGCAGCGGCAGATGGCTGCCCACCAAGAGCCTGGGTCTGTCTGAGGTCTGTCTGTCAGCTACTCTGGCCTGCAAAAGTCAAGATGTGAAAAGCTCTGGTTATCCTTACACTGTAGGGCCCTGTTGCTAATGAGTAGCCTATAACAAACATAAAATCAGCAGAGATTTATTACATGCACACAACAGTTATGTTTAGACTAGCCTTCTTAATCCCATTGTATTTGTTGTTGTCCCAGTTTGACAGTAAGGGATGTCACCTGGTTTAATTTGTGCAGCCTTATTGCTGTGATATGTGAGAGGAAGTGGATTTTATAGTACTCCTTAATTAATCACATAAAAATGTAAACCTTATGAAATCAAACATGTCAGTTTGTAATTATTTGTATTATGCTGTTCTTGTCTTTACTAAAATCTAAACTAATCAAAGGGCAGAATGTGAAATCACAAGGGAGCGATTTGACTTTTGGCTAACATAATAGACCGCCGTACAGTGGGGGGGTCAGCTGCCCCCCTGTAGATCCGCCCCTGGTGTATTCTGTCTGCTCTTCATGACTGCTGTCTCGATTAGAGTCCTTTTATCCATCAGCCAGTGAGGTCCATGCTGTGTGTCTGTATTTTTTAACACGGGGTCATGCTGGGTTGTTTCTTGCTGCATTCTCTCTGGTTGCATTCCTTATTCTCTACCCTCCAAGTTTGAGTTTTATGCATCATCATCTGTTCTTTTAGAAATCTGTCCGCATGCTGCTGAGAAAGTAAACACAACACCCACAGCCACACACACTCACTCACAGACACAAAAGTTCACAATCAATACAGTCATAACGGCAATTGATACAGAAACAAAACTTTCCAACAACCATAAATCATTTAGCTGCAGCCTTCAAACTCATTCCAACATAATAATACCTGCAGCGGCTGAGCAGTTCATCCAACACAATGTGGTGCACAGAGAGCTTGAGTCAGACACCGGAGTCTTCAATATCATTGGCCAACAGGTGATTTTTAAAAGAAATAAAGTGTGCAGAAATGTCTGAGAATGGCAGACCAGTATCTTTACAATGGTTATAAAATGACTAATAAATCACTGGTTCTGAGGGGGAATTGCTAGACATGACCTCTGTGAACTGCTTCTGAGACAGTTTACAGAGAATAATGACTGAGTCTACCCTCTACCTTGTTAGAGGATACTTCCTGTTCAGGGGCCGTTTCATAATCAAGAACACTTGGCAAGTAAAACATTCTGTGTGCAGACTTTTTTTTAATTTGTATTCATTATAAAGGACCATGTATGATACATTACCTTCTCCCAAAATCTTGCCAATGGGTAGAGGAAGGCCCAGGCTATGAATATTGTTCAAACATACTGTGTTCTTGTACCGTTGAGCTTCACTCGAGGAATATACATCTGCTTTCAGATTCAATCACTGCTAGGGTGGTGATGGTGCAGTGGATATGACACAATACATACATCAATGAATGTGTCCCTGAGCAAGACACTTAACTCCCCTAGTTGCTCCAGAGGCGTGCGACCTCTGACATATATAGCAATTGTAAGTCGCTTTGGATAAAAGCGTCAGCTATATGACATGTAATGTAGGCGAAGCAATCAATACCAGAAACATACATACATCTCACTGAAATGATTAAGGAGCAAGTTTGGGTATGAATGCACCGAAGTTACAGAGAAGACGTTTGTCATGAAGGCTTTAATCAGGTCTACTGAATTGACAAAGGCAGAGGAGTGAGGTTGGAGAATTTGGCTCAAACTGGTGGAGACTGAGGACCAATGATTTCTCTTGGGAGATCGTTAAAGTTATACCTACAAAGTTCAATGGACAGAGCTTAAAGTGAGTATAATCAATATTTTCACAATAGCAATGTATTAAATGACACTATGAAAACAAGGTGACAAAATGAAAAGGGGTCGCTTGTAGTGATGAACCTACAGAGAATTTTCACCGTAATTTGCAGCTCCCCTCGGCTTTCTGGAGCTTTATAGCGAGTTTCAGCTCATTGTGTAGCTGTCCGACTCACAACTTGACTGTTTTGGTTCACTTTCACCACTCTCATAGCGTCTTTTTTCCACAGCAGGCTGATGCTTTCAGTGAAAAAGCCCTAAAAACCCACTGGGCACTACCTGTTCAGCACTAAACAGCAGACAGACACAGTGACACTGAGACACACAGAGACTAGCTGCTGATTTTATTTATACATTTAACAGCTAAAGAACCAGATATTTCCCTCAGGAGTTGGTAGAGATATAGCCTGACAAGCCAGACCCACATCAAGATGTTGGGTCTGCGAACTCACCATTGGCAGGGCTAAATCCGAGGGGCGGGATAAACGGTTGTCTTTCAAATTCCCTCTGCACTCATAGTGAACCAGAGCAACGCTAGTTAATAGATTCAACTTTTGACGTATCCGGTCGGCAAAACTCCGAACACATCTTCCTTTTTTAAGAATGACTTCAGTGCTTAACTCCAAGTCTTCCAGAGTTGCGGCCAAAGCCGAATCAAAAGACCTAGTGTTGACGAATTGACCGAAGAGCCGGTTAATTAACTCGACTCGTGTCACTGAACCGGGAGAATCGAGTTCCATACGTCAGTGATTTTCAACCACTGTGCCGCGGCACTAGTGTGCCGTGAGAGATCGCCCTGTGTGCCGTGAGAAATTATCCGATTTTACTTAATTGGTCCAACAAATTTTTTTTATTGAGTTGCTGCAAATAATTTGCCATTGTTGCGCATCTGTGCCTGCAATATGATGACTGGCAGAGAAATGTATTACTATTCTGTATCAGTAGGTGGCAGTATAGCGCAATAATGACCTTGTTGATTTAAGACAATAGAATTACTGCCAGCAGGGCTCCAGACTGCGACCAAAATTTGAGTGTGCGACTGAATTTTACATCCAGTTGCACATGTGCGACCAGTAAATGTGCCCCTTTTTTTACACGTTAAACGTTGAAATTTCGGTACTTGAGAGCGCGTAAGCGCAAGCTTATCTGTCCTCTCTGAAAATTGACAGAGAGCAGAGCTCTGACACAAAAACACACACTCACCAGCTGCAGACGATGCAAACTACGTCGGCTCTGCAGTTTTGTTGAAGTCACAGTGAGTAACGGAAATGCAGATAAAATGGTTTCAAGTGTGGTTACAGTTTTTCATAACTTCAAGCAGACAGCGTTTGCTGCGATATGATATTAATGGCGAGCCGAAAGCGGTTGCGGTGCTGTTGACATTACACTTCCTCAGAGCCGAGCAGGCATCACCAGTGCTCCCAGTGAAAAAAGTTAGTCTGGAGCCCTGCTGCCTTTCGCGCGCATCCCGCAGTGACAGACTGTAAGCAGTAGGGCTGAGATCATCGATGTAAGCCTGCAAAAGCGAAGGATACATTTTTAAAAAGGAAAAATGCAGATTCAGATTATTAGGCTACAATGTGTCATTTTTGGTTGGTGGTGTGCCGCGGGATTTTTTATGTAAAAAATGTGCTATGGCTCAAAAAAGGTTGAAAACCACACCATACGTCAATGAACTGACTCAATCCTGTTTTTTTTGTTTTTTTTACATCTTTCGTGCCATTGTGTGTAGCTGGTATTCTTCTGCTACTGTGTGTGTAGTAATCTAGCTCATTAGCGCCTACACTGGAGTGGTGGTGGTAGAATCAATCAGGAAATGAGCTACCTAGACCGCGCACCAGGCTACTAAACGAGACTGAATGTAACCGTGCAACCGGCTGGCCCGCTCGAGTCTAATGTAATCAGGCGGTGTCTTGGTTCTCGACAAGTTTGAGTTATTAACCAAGCCTTGTTTCTGGTGCTTAGATGATTGTGTTCATGGCAATTCACACATTATCGTTGGGGAAGTACATCACATACACGTCATGTTGTCTTGGTATTTATGTTAAGTTAAATGTTAGAGAAGTGAATGTTGCTACATGGTAGGTAGGCTGCCACGAGGAGACCGCGCACCAGGCTACTGAACGAGACCGTAAGGAATGTAACCGAGGTTACTGCATGAGTCTATATGTCATCAAACGGATGTCTATTATATCACATACGTAATGTTATCTTACCGAATGTAACCGTGGCCAGTGCGTGAGTCTAGTGTCGGTCAGTATGAGTGTGTAAATAGTATTTTGAGACCGAATGTAACCGCAACCGCTCGAGTCTTCCGCGGTGTCTTTGTTTCTGGCGGGGGAAGTAACCGAATCTATTAACTGGGTAGGCCAACCAACGACCGTCCAGTTGAACCGACTCGCGTAAAAGAGTTGGGTGTCCCATCACTAGTCGCAACTCTGCTGTCCTTATGTTCAGCCCGCCCATCGACTCTATACACGATGTGATTGGCCTCACCAGAATTTTGTTTTTCCAGCTCGCAAGCCAATGGAGAGTTGCTAGACGACCCTGGATGCAAATTACATTTACTGCTGCTAGGGTGCGTCTAGATTTCTAGGCTAGTAGAGACCAAAAACAGAGCCAAAAGAGAGTTAAACATTCATCAGGTGGACACAAACACGATTCCAAATGAATGCTAATGGTGCTCCATAACTTCTGGATATATGTAAATAAGCAACTGTTGCTGACAAGTTTGCCATATTGATTTAAAAAGTAATAGAAAGAATTTTAGAGTTGTGTCACAACTTGTTTCCGCTGCCCCCAAGTGGCCAAAAACAGTTATTGCAGGATTAAGACATGTAGTTAAAGTGATATTTTGCTGTTATCCAGCTCTGTGTCATGGCAGTGTGGGAAGAATAAAGGTGTTTGTTTTCCCTCAATGGCCATAGCGCACGGAGCTCAAAGCAGCTGAGGTCTGCCAAGATTAGACAAATGATGTAAAACGCGCCACAAAGGACCGCTGAGATCCACCGGATGACGTCAAATGATGCACTTTGCCTCATCCGGTGGATCTTGGCAGGCCTCGGCTGCTCCAAGCTCCCTTTGCAGGCGCCATAGAGGGAAGCCAAACTCTGTTCATCTAAACACTCTGCCCACACAAAGATGACATTGACAGAAGACATTTACTTTTGGCTAACAGGATACAATGGGAATGAGATGGGTAATGACTGCAACAAAGGTCCTTGGCTAGATGCAAAGTGGATACATTGCAGTCCATCAGCAGCATGACGCCCCCACACTGCTAATACTTTGTTACAGCCTACATCAAAATATAATGTCCCTATGTCCTTTTTCTGTGTGTGGGGTATCTTTATTGAATGGAAGGCTAATGTAACTGTAACTAAAGTGCTGAATGTACAGTATGGCTGTGTCCATAGTGCTTTTAAAGATATTTATTTTTACTTATTAACATATGTATTACCAATTCTACGTTGTTTCTAAGCTTATAGCCTTTGGTTGTTTTAGCTTTGTGATTTACAGCACCCTTTCTTTCTTCCTATATATTTTGTGTGTATCTGCCAATGTGGCTAATTGCTGAGAAATGTGGTCAGCTTCATCTTGTTCCTTCCATCCCTGGACAGATCACCTCTGCTCTATCCCCACTCAGTTTTGTCTTTTTCTCCAAATCTCTTCATTATTTTGCTTCTGATTCACCCCCCCCCCCCATCCATCCCTTCCTATCTCCTGTTTTTCCTTTCCAAAGACTTTCTATGCAACCATCCTCTTTCCGTCTGTTTATTCGTCTTCATCCAGCATCCCACTTTCTCCAGATTCACCCACCCTTTTCTGTCACCAGCCTTTCCTCCTTCCCTCTAACCATCCATATGACCATTTATGAGTTCAGTATTCCTCACAATGGGGCCCAGTACTAAGAGAAAGTAACATGGAACATTGGGGCTCTCCACAAGCTTTAAGCTCTTTAGTGGATGCCATCTATCAGACTGACAGACCCTGATGTAGCACATACACAATCACAGGTCCACAGAGGCTTTATGCATAGCACACATTTATGTTGTTTGTATGTGTTTCCATGAGAAACACAAGAGATTAAACTCTCACAATTGGTAGAAGTATAGTCTATTCACACAATTTATTGCAAGTAAAGAGTCAGTGTGCTGGGTAAAGGGAGTATTTGCAAGTGTGTGTGTTTGCGTGTGTGTTTGTGTTTTTGTCTGTGTGTGTGTGTGTGTGTGTGTGTGTGTGTGTGTGTGTGTGTGTGTTAAGGCACAACAGCAGCTCTCTGAGTGCATTAAGATCATCCATTGACATTGAGCAGAGGCCATGGAGCTAAATGGTTCCTTCTACAGTAAGTGGTTTAGAGAGAGCAACACATCAGAGCTTTGTGGGACATGTGGGCGCACACTCACGCACACACACACACACACACACACACACACACACACACACACACACACACACACACACACACACACACACACACACACAGTAAAAGATCATCAGTAAAATCTCTTCATAACACAGGTCTACAATTGCAAATTACCTATTGACTTGAGAATGAAGTCAGAACTCTGAGAATAAAGTCTTTAGAACTCTCACTTTAATCTGAGTCTGAGGTTAAAGTCAGAACTCAAATACATTTTTCACATGTGGCCCTAATCCTTTTTCCTTGGTCTGGTATACTCAAGAATGTATTTTTTTTTTATTGTTTTTAATATTATTTCCATACTGATATTCTTATAATTCTTCTTAAGTGATTTATTGTTACTTCAGTTTCGTTTTATAAATGGGACTCTTATTTTGAAGGTGACATGGCAGAATCTGGCTAAAATTGCTTGAACTGCAGGCAGTGTTGTGGCCCTAAAATTTTTCACATGTGGCCCTAATCCTTTTACGTAGGTCTGGTATACTCAAGAATGTATTTTTTATTTATTTATTTATTTATTTTTTTTACATTATTTCCATACTTATAGTCTTATTCTTCTTCTTAATGGATTTATTGTTACTTACATTTTGTTTTAAAAGTGGGACTCTTATTTTGAAGGTGACATGGCAACAGGTGGTTAAATTGCTTGAACTGCAAGTAACGTTGAGTTCAGTGGTGAAGTTGTTTTCAAACGAGAATTATTGTATTTGATATTATTTAGCAGGTGGTTGAAAGGGTCACAAGGTTTGTGAATGTTTCATATCATTTTGTAATTGATACTGAATAACTTAACAGCTAATTTGCATAGGTTTATTAGGTTTAAAAATGAGCGTTTGGAAGATAGCAAGACTGCTATATTAGCTAACGTTAAATGTCGTCGACTGTAGTCTAAGCTAAATGCGCAGGTACTTTTTTAATGATTCCAAGGGACCATTTTACCAGAGGTGGAAAAAGTACTAAAATAGTGTACTCAAGTAAAACTACCAATACTTTTGATGAAATATTACTCAAGTACAAGTGAAATTACCTATATGAAAAATTACTCAAGTAAAAGTAACAAGTAGTTCATTTAAAATGTACTTTAATTAAAAGTTACTTAGTTACATAAAAAACAACTGTAAAACGGGGCTGGGGGATCTCTCCCATGTAATGAAACAGGGGTCATAAATCCAAAACTATTTTGTTTTTAATTAAAGAAAAATCTATACCAATGTATTAACGTATATACAAATTTATACACATGTAATAACACAACACATGTCATACATGACATTAGATGTATGTGAATTAATTTAGCCAGTGTCCTACATACATTGTCCTATGGGTTGCTAGTGCTAGACAAAAATTAGCAATGCCATGAAGCATGTTGTTTTGCTAATTGGCAATTTGCTATTAGTCATGAAAACCAATGCCTTACCAAACTTACCAAAATATGCTTCCGCAGATTAGATGTGGAGTTATTGAATGCTGCCAGTAGGGCTGGGCAATATATCGATATTATATCGATATCGTGATACAAGACTGGATATCGTCTTAGATTTTGGATATTGTAATATCGTGATATGACACAAGAGTTATCTGTCCCTGTTTTTAATTGCTGGATTACAGTAAAGTGAAAAGTTAAAAAAACCAACACATAGGTTGTCAGTGTAACGTAGTCAATTCACATAACATTAAGCTTTAACCTACAACACTATGAGAATAAATTAGACAATAATGAGAACAAAGCTGTGATTTAGGGAAAACATCCTACCATTGAAAGGAAAGAATATTAATAGGCTACTTTCAGCAGCATTCCAGTTAGCCTTACCAGTTCCAGGGTCGGCTAACTGCATAGCTTAACCATCATTAATTAAAGTTATTAGTAACACTTGTGCTTTCCTGCTATGACAAATCAAAATGTCTGCTGTAAAGTCTATAAAGTCGAGATTTCTTTAGGAAAAGATGAAAAACATAATATTATGGGAATTAAGTTAGTTCAAGCACGCATAAGCATTGTTTTCATTAGCATTAGGCCTACCTCAGACTGCCAGAGCCAAATTAGCAAGGAATGCTAACATACAGTACATTAACCCTATACATAATCAGCAAGAGCGTGAACATTTTTTTTCTCCTTATAAGTTTTAGCATTTTACGTTTTATTTACATCCAGTTTTGAATGACTTTAAGGATGCATTTCTCCTGAAAGACTCGTTATTTCACAATTGATCTTCTGTCACCAATAGTTCAATGCCATTGATTGGATGTTGGAGTTGCTGACTCTGTGAAAACTAGGGGTGGTACGGTTCACAAAACCCACGGTTCGGTTCGTATCACGGTTTTAGGCTCACGGTTTTCGGTTCTGTACGGTTCTTGTTATTTTTTCTTTTAATCTTTAACACTCCAGAAATATACTTCAGCATATGATATATAGCTTAATTATCCACAATGTAGGATACAGTATTAAATAATTATATAGTTATATCATGTAATCATGCACAAACTGAATTTGACTTGACTTTAAGCACATTATTGGGACCATCTCTGAGGAAAGCTAGATGAGATTTTGATGCAGCAAGAGGGAAGACATTGATGATTTCAACATGCTTTTCATTTATTTGGCAAAAAAAGGAGAATCTGTATTGCCATCTACAGGAACTTATGTGCCTTTTTAGCACATGAAGATTGAAATATTACAGAATATCAATTGAAATAACTTGCATTTATCAAACTGCCAACTTGTGTAGCTCTTACAAAAATGTTATGCATTTAAAAGAAAAAGAGAGGAACTCTTAAAGCTCCGTCTTTTGAATAAGTCAGAATACGTTAAACATAAAAACAGTTTACTTTGTTAGTTCATTTCCTATCCTGGCCTGGGCTGGGACACACAGTCATACCGTTTGATAAAGTACTTATTGGACTTATCATTGCACTTAACGAGCGTAGCTGTCAGGTCCTCCTGTACGTCTCATCTCCGAAAAAACGTTACAGTACATTGATGTTAAAATGTATACAGGTTGGCAGGACGGTTGTCCACACCTCTTCTTCCGCGCAAAGGGGAAACACACTGTCTGAGGTCACATAACGGGCACGAGGCTACATTGCGCATGCGTCGAACCGTGCGGCTCCGAATTGAGACAAGCAGACTGAGCGGTTCTGATGTTTTTTCATGAACTGTACCACCCCTAGTGAAAACTGTAGTAAAGTAAACTTTTCTCATTCTGTCCACAGGTCGCAAGTTCGTCATCGCCAATGCGAGAGTGGAGAACTGCGCCATCATCTTCTGCAATGATGGCTTCTGCCACATGTGTGGTTACTCACGTGCTGAGATCATGCAGAAGCCATGCACGTGTAACTTCCTCTATGGGCCTGACACCAAGCGACTGGCCATTGCCCAGATGGCGCAAGCCCTGCTGGGATCGGAGGAGAGGAAAGTGGAGATCAACCTTTACCGCAAAGATGGTAGGAAAAAAACTCCAGTGTGTCAGAGTATTTTGAGAGCAGTTTGTGTGGATGTAGGAGAGGGTGTGTGGACCTGTTTTTTGCCTTTTGACTTGTACATGAGATGAATATGGAGATGATCCTGTGTAAAGATTGCACAGTGTCTATATATGTTTGGGAAGGAAAGTGTATGTATTATTTTTAGGGCAGTCAAAATTAACGTGATAATAACGAGTTAACGCAAATTCCTTTTAAAACACCACTCATTTTTTTGACGCGTGCGGATTTTGTGATTTGTGCCTCGGTCTGCTGCTCCGTAGTTTGCGAAATGAGGAAGCGATGAAAGAAACCGAAGTGCTCTGATGTGCTCAAGGTGTTCCTGGAGGCCGTCACCTAACACCGAGCACGCCAAGAGGAAGACGGTAACTGCCATGAGTGTGGTGTACGCTCTGAATAGGCAGGGCTGTCTCAAATACCACTTGAATTAATTTGTGATTCACCATTTTGAAACCAAAATGGGTCACTTACGTGATTTGTGCAGATCTGTTAAAAAAAATATTTGAGGAGGTGGAGCGGGTAGTAGGGGGGTGTCTGGTCCGGCCACAGTTTTATAATGAACCAAAAATATTTTTACATCTCTCGTGTGTTCTGTGCTAATGCTTCCTTCACCACCCCGTATATACACCAACAAAGAAACCCATGACCACGCTGTACGTGTGCACGCTCAAACGCAGACATGCTAGGAGACATGCTAGGAGACATGCTAGGAGACATGCACTGTAAAGTTTACGGCTCAATCCGAGACCTAGACCTTATTATACATCCATGTTTGAGACTCACTGACAACATCGTTTCTGGTAAGAAATGTTCAAACTAACGACACAGTATCCACTGCAGTTATCCACTAGTCAAGACACTCTTTTATCATTATCAATGTACGACAGCAAACAGATAGCTTTTACTGAAGAAGTTCTCATTGATAATTAACGTGATCATTTAGTAATGTTAGCTAAGTTAACGTAAGTTACGTGTTAACTAACGACGTTAGCTGACAGTCTCCTCTCCAGCTTGTCATGACAAACGATGTATAACGTTTGTAATGTTTTATCTAGTTAAATTATGTTAGCTTACGTTAAAGGGAAGCTATGCCGATTTTCCACCGGTGTTTGTGTCTTTGCAGTGTGAGATGAACAGAGTTTGGCTTCTCCTCATTGCCCCAAATGTTAACTAACTTACATGACAAACTACATAACGTTAATCTTCTTATCGAAAATATGAGTACTGACAGTGTGCTCCAAATGCACCTTGTGCCTTAACTGGCTTACCTTCAGAATGAGATTTTCATCCTTTGACACCTGCTCTGTACTTTTCAAAGAATGAGTGCTTAAGGTCCTTGTTTGACAAAATTAATATTAAATGTACAGATTGGATGCTCTATATGTAATAAGTATTTATAAAATTAAATGTCCAAATTTAGCATGCAAATGTATGCTATACAAAAATGTGTTTTTTTTTAGTTAAATAGCTTATAATAATTGAACATTGTTTACAAGAGCACAGATTCTACATAGATCTAGCCTCTTAATTTTGCTCTCAAAGTGCACCAGATTGATGCGTTAAACTTTAAAATGTACAAAATTTTATTTCAGGGGACCCTAGATGGTCAGGGGTACGCCATATCCTTCTCACTTTTTTTTACCAATGACCTGTTTGCATGCCTGTGTAGTCATAGAAATGTAGAGGTGGACTGTACCAAAAAGGGGGGCAGCGTGTGTATACTTTGTGTTTGGAGAAGGAAGTGGTGGACAGCTTCCCTAAGAAAGATTAAGTATATGCCATGTTAGTTGCTGTGTTTGTGTGAATTTGTATTTATTAGGATGGAATGAAAGCGCTTGTGTGTCTATCTATTTGAGTTTGCTTGTAATGTATTATCTGTTTGTGTGGTGCATACAGAACATTTGGCAACCACCAGCTCATGTTTAAGTCTGAGCTGCTGTGTGTGTGTGTGTGTGTGTGTGTGTGTGTGTGTGTGTGTGTGTGTGTGTGTGTGTGTGTGTGTGTGTGTGTGTGTGTGTGTGTGTGTGTGAGACCTCACAACTGTTTACTGATAAGTCCATGTTGTATTTGGTTATCTTGCAACTTTTAGTGCCAATTTTGTTGTTGTGATGAGCATGGAAGTGCAGACAATGCAGTGTGGTATTTGTCCTGTTTCCAGATTGTATTTACAAAAGACTCCTCTATAACTGGATAGATTACAGCTGAGTACCTTAAAAAAACAATTGAATCAACGTCTAATAGGGCTGTTGGAACGAATTCTGAAAGTTGAATATAATTAGAATAGTAAAAAAAAATCAATACTATTCGACTGCTGAAATTACTATATAAATGTGATTTTGTTTTTATAAATATGTTGGCTAACGTTAGCTAATCTCCCTCTTCTTGCCTTGGCCTACCCGCATGTGAAAACAAAATGCTTGTCATGAGATAGGAGTAAGAAACACAAGGCATTGGGAGGTCTTAAAGGGATGGTTCAGAATTTTGGACATAGGACCTAATTTCCAATTCAAGTTAGCCAGTGTGTTATTTATCAGTGGAGACAGTTTTCAACACTATTCATCCAGTTCTTCCAGTTGATAATTGCTGACAGAAAAGTCATGTAAGCTCAGACTGCTAGCCTGTGTGCTTTCATATACCGGTAACGTTATGTGAGTTAGCCTGGCAGAGTGGAATTAGTTGGAGCTCACAGCGGCAGGTAAATAAACTTGCGTGATTGTCATGTAAACCGGCTTTCTCGGTAGCCTAGGTAATATCACTCCACCGCTGCTGTAGCCTATGCTACCAACTACAGGGAACAAAGTATAACTATTGCAATGCAAGGGTAGTTTTATTTCTAACATTATTCTATCAACAGACATTTACATCGATAGTCTGGCGTTATAATTTATTTGCCTCGGGTGTACTGTGGAGTGTGTAAGACTGCTTTTAATGGCAGGCTAGCAGATACTTTTGACTTGCGCTAGCCTAGCACCGGCGAACTCTGCAACTGGAAGGACTGGATGAAAGTGTTGAAAACTG
The DNA here is from genome assembly GCF_010015445.1 of Perca fluviatilis. Taxonomy (NCBI): domain Eukaryota; kingdom Metazoa; phylum Chordata; class Actinopteri; order Perciformes; family Percidae; genus Perca; species Perca fluviatilis. Next base: position 2,153,762 of record NC_053133.1, on the reverse strand, counting down.
TCTCCACTGATAAATAACACACTGGCTAACTTGGAAATGAGGTCCTATGTCCGGAATTCTGAACCATCCCTTTAAAAGATAACAGAGCTAACGTTATGTACCGAGTTAACGTTACAGTACAGCCAACTTCTTCTTCAGAAGGACAGCACTGTTGTTGCCAACTTGGCCTTTGTTTGTGGTGTGACTGATTCACCTCTAGTCTCTAATCTTTTCAGATTAATTTAAATAAAAAGGTTGATGATTGATCATATAATCATTTTCAAAACATTTAAAACTGTTACTGTGTTATTTATATTTCACAAGGCAGCAATCAATAACACATTAAAATATAGAGTGTTCATGTGATTTCATACATTAGTAGTGAAATTAATTAATGCATAATAATTGTGGTAATCGTGAAACCGTGATTATTCTTCAGACTATAATCGTACCAACAAAATCTATAATGGTTGCATCCCTAGTGGACAGAACGCTGAACAACAACCACATGTTTATAGTGGCATTGACAATGCATAAGCCTGAGTAGTGTAGTACATATTAATAACAGGCTGCATTTGAGCGTTAAATATTTGAATATTATTTAAAAAAAGAAAGAAATTTGAATGGTATTATAGAGGAAGATTAACAGCTCTAACGTCTACACATTGGATAAAAGTCATGTCAAAGTTAAAAACACTACAGCAGTTTTGTAGAATTTTATGAAATAGTAGCGATTTCAATAGACCTGACCCAAATCAACCTTTATGGTAGAATGTACTTTAGTGGAAAGTAAATGGGGGAAGCCCTTGGATAATTCTGTGACATGGCAAGAGCGTATACATGTCTACACACATGCCAACTGGACCAGGACCAGTTAACAGGACGGCAGTCACGATAGACGGCTTCCATGGGGATAAAGAGCTGCCATGGTAATAAAGTCAGCAACTCCCTGGGCTATGGCCAAAGCATCTGCTGGACATTTTCCACCTGTAGACAGAGAGTAAGAGGGAAAAAAAAAAAAAAAAAAAAAAAAAAAAAAAAAAAAAAAAAGAGACTAATGAAGGGGAGGGAGGAGGAAAGGGCTTGGAACAAACTGTGCGGAAAAAAGAGGGCAAGATGACTAGGCAGGATAAGTGAGGAAAAAACAGTGGGTGAGAGGTGGGAGAATGAGAGAGTGAGAGAGATAGAAACAGTGACTATCAGAAAGTGTGTTTCTTACGTAATCTGAAAGTGCTGTTCGTTGTGAGAGAAAGCAATTAAAAGAGAGAGGGAGAAACAGAGAGATGGCGCCAGCTGTCTCCTCTCTAGTGATACTTCTAAGCGGTGCTTTGCCAATTCAACCCTCCCCTCTGCACATTTCACTTTCCACTGTTTATACTGTAGATATGGACACACACACACACACACACACACACACCAGCGATCAGCTATACAAAAGTACCTCCTAAAAAGCTACAGCCCTGTATATAGAAATACAGAGGTGTTGTCATTTCTGTCCCACTGGCTATGTTAACGAGAGTCCACCATGCTAACAACACATAGTTAAAGGCTTTGGTAGCTATAACATTTCATGCCTGCAACGGTCTTGTTTTAGTGCGGGCTTGTAGCTGTTGGCATATGCAGTGCAATAGCTTGAATGTGCCCCCATTTTAGCCGAAAGAGAAATGAACATATTAACAAAAAATGTCCAGCACTGTAGTTTTACAGTTTTAGGAAGGAAATGATTCATGTAAGGACCATTCTTAAATCAACAACTAATCTGATCTGATCATTGTAGCATAGAAAATGCATTTTAACAAGTCATTTTATCAGGACCTTTAAAATTCCTTTACTTGTACTTGTAAAAAAAATGTAAACTTCCAACAACTAAAGTAAAGAAGCAACACAGGTGCTTTTGTTTATTATTAATATTCTAGCATTGTCTGTTGTGACAGGAATTTTAGTTCCTGGCCTCTCCAACTTCCCCTCCAGCACTGTCTCCTTAAGTCCCTCTGCCAAATTTGTGCTTGTGTGTTCATAAATGGGCCAAGTTTGCAGAACATGGCTTACCATGTTCCACTCAGGGGTGATGTGATGTAAGCAGCTTTCAGTAGCTCTGGATGCCCACCCATCAGTCGTAAGTGCTACAGCAGATGCCTTAGACAAGTCGCGCACAACAGCAGTTTTTGTTTGTTCATAAAGGGCTGGTGTGACTTTCTGGCTGAAATGTACGCAAGAAGGAATTTCATACCGCGGCTCAATCACCTTCACCATGTGTTTAAAACCTGTGTTTTCAACAACTTAATATAGTCGTAGATCCGCTGCTATAAAAACACCAATGTCATTTGTTATTGCTTTGGCCCGATCTGAATTACCAGCAATAGTCTGTTTAAATGATGAGGGGAGTTTTTTTCTTTGTAGCAGCGATATTCACATAAGCGTGGTGCCGTTTTAAGTGAGTTAGCAAGTTTGACGTGTTGCCAGAAACATACCAGATCACTAATGAGCAATGTTGGCACACTACTTTCGTCGTATTCACTTGTTTTTGTCTGTTGTTGTATTTCACCAGGAAACTGAAGTGTTCCCAAACAGGAGACCTTAATGATAAGGGAGAGTCTTCAACCTCTGGCTTCTCTACATTGGCCATGACGCTAGCCAACGCGAGGCTTGGCTGGTATAAGCTTACTGTGTGTAAGCACTCAAAGTGCAGGGCGGAGGCTAAACAAACCTTTGTTCTGCCACTTAATATGTGCGTGTGGGAACTCGGAATTGAAGCAAGTTCCACACGCAAAACAAGCCTAATCATTTCTGTTAAAGATTGCATTCTGTGTACCGTTCCGAAAGTCCTGTACTGAAACGGTCTGGTACGAGTACATGTATCATTACACTCCTAATAAAAACTCAATTGATAAAGTTTAAATTCAGTGTTAAGACTATAGTGTTTTCCATTTTCTTACTGGCATGTAGGCTTTATGTGTAGTGCACAAGTATTTGCTTGGTTTTTTATATGTTTATTATCATATGTATCACTCCATTAGCAGATTCCTTGTAATGCAGACTCTATCGCGCACGAAAGCATTGAGGTGTCAATCAAGTTAGCTATAGAGTGCAGTTAAACTTAGAATTAAAGTGATGGTTGTTGTGTTACAGCAAGTTTCAAAAATGTACTATTTAATGTCCATTAAAAAATCCTCCAGTATTATGTCATGTCAGCATTGTAAGTGTTCAAGAGCTCTCTGTAAGGATGTCATGAGTGCTGCTGAGACGATTGAAGAGTGTTAAAAGCTGTTATCTAGTGTGGCAATGCGACTGACCTCAGCTGGCAATACATGAGAGTATATAAACAAACACACACACACTGCCCCTATGCACCAGAAATATCCTTCTCTATGAATGGGGAGTTGTGTTGTTACGTTGCCATGGAGTTTTTAAAGATGCCCTCATCATGTTGTTACAGTAACCAAGAGGCACTCTTATGATTAAATGGAAAAATGTCCGTTTCGGCTCTCCTCTTCCACTGGACAAATCTGTTTCTAGGTTTATAATAGGACTGCACAATTTGAAGAAGTCATATTGCTATTTACAATGCTGCAGTGTTTCCCACACATAGACTAATGTGTGGCGGTGCGCCTCACTATCAACACCGGCCGCCGCCGACCACATTAAAGTGATGGTTCGGAGTAATTTCACCCTAGGGTCCTTTGCACCATGATCTCGAGCCAAACACCCCCCTAGAAGCTTTTTTCACCTGGGTCGAACATTGGGAGAGTTAGCGTAGAGTAGCGTTATCAGCTGAATAGCTTAGTGCAGGGGCTAATGGACCCAGTGATGTATCTCGTAAATGACACCACTAATAATGCCAGAAATGATACCAAACTTCTAAACTAGTACAAATAGGTTATGTACTCATAAAACGATGGATTGGAAAGTTTGTAAGTACACCAGAAGTTTATGAACACTTGCCTGCTCTCTTCTGCTCTCTGTTGCTGCTGCTGCTACCTGCAGTAAGACGAGTGCTTAGGGCCGTCTACAAATTACAACACCGAAAAGAGATGCAACAAAAATATTTATTAATTTAACTTTTTTTTTTAAGTAAGTGCTGTAGTATAACTAGCAGGAGACAAGTTATAATTGAGGTACGTTTGGAGACATTACCTTATTTAATCATTAAATTAATAAATATTTTTGTTGCATCTCTTTTCGGTGTAGTAATTTGTAGACGGCCCTAAGCACTCGCCTTACTGCAGGTAGCAGCAGCAGCAACAGAGAGCAGAAGAGAGCAGGCGAGAGCAGGCAAGTGTTCATAAACTTCTGGTATACTTACAAACTTTCCAATCCATCGTTTTATGAGTACATAACCTGTTTGTACTAGTGTAGAAGTTTGGTATGATTTCGGGCATTATTAGTGTAGTCATTTACCAGATACATCACTGGGTCCATTAGCCCCTGCGCTAAGCTATTCAGCTGATAACGCTACGCTACGCTAACTCTCCCAATGTTCGACCCAGGTGAAAAAAGCTTCTGGGGGGGTGTTTGGCTCGAGGTCATGGTCGAAAAGACCCTAGGGTGAAATTACTCCGAACCATCACTTTAAACGCTATTTAAAAAATGTTCTTCTGCATTTCCTTTCACAGCTCTGTCACTTGTGTCTCGCTCACATACACACACACACACACACACACACACAGCCCCTCCCACCGAGCGGTGTTTGGTGTTTTTAGCCCCCAACGTCGCCTTCCAGGCAGCGCAGCAATGGTTATGTTTAAGGCAGGTTTAAGGTTTTAGGTGAGGTTAAGCTGCCTGTAAGGCGATGTTGGAGGCTTAAAACACCATCGAGCCCATGTGCACTCAGCGTCTGTCTCCAACTCTCCATCAAGGAGAGAAGACGGCTGGCAAAATTCACAAGTTCACGAAAGGTTGGTATCTATCTCTTGAACACCTTTTCACAATCACCGACCCGTCTTAGCAAACAAGCGATTGCGCCTGCTTTAGAAAGTTAACTAGTCGCAAGTTTGCGGTAAAATGCAATCGAGGTCAAAACACTATATGTAGCAGTTGTGAATCAAATAAACGTATTATAAATAATGTTATGTCATTTCATCTCTAACCTGGCCTGGGAACGCTCGGGATCCCCCAGTCAGAGCTGGTTAATGTGGTTCGGGAAAGTTTGGGGTCCCCTGCTGGAGCTGTTCCCCCCGCGACCCGACACCGGATAAGCGGACGAAGATGGATGGATGGTTATGTCATTTTTTACTCTTACACTGAATGTTTGCTGCTTCAATCCAGATGAGTATTGAAAAGTACTTCATGCGACTGAAAAAGGCATGTATTTAGGATGAGGACCAGCCTGAACCGGAGGTATCAGTCTGAAACAGAGCTCAACAGTCCCACCAGATTCGTTAGGCATTAAAGTAGGAAAGGAGGACAGCATCCAACAGCGTGTCCTCAGTTTTTGATACTTGATTGTTACGAAAATAAAATACAGATACCGATAACGATACCAATACCGTGACTTTGATACCGGTTCCTAAATGATACTTTTTTGATACCAATTTTTTAAAACAAAAAGAAATTACAACATTACACATAACAAATCTTTTTATTTATGTTTCAGCTCCTACTACGTGAGCCCATCTCTGTGTAACGTAGAGAGTAACATTGCGATTGCGATTAAATGAATGAATGAATGAATGAATTTGATTAATCGTGCAGCCCTAGTTTATACTGTAGTCTAGTGCCTGTAACTAGGGATATATTGTAGCTTGTGGGTAAAGGATTTGAAGCTGTTATTGCAGATAATGTCTATCTATTGAAACAATACAATCTGGTGCCCACTGGCATTGGTTTACATTGGACTTGGACTTTTTTCTATCTTTGTGCTGACCAAAAGCTTTTTTGTCACTAAAACAATCCTAATTAATTTGTACTCCATTAAAGATAGTGAATAAATAAATAAATATTCCCAGTAAGGGTGTTAGTTATCTATGTGTGTGGGCAGGTGTTACCCTGGTGACTCCTCCTTCTCAGTCATAGTCACACACACTCAAGCACACAGAGACAGAAACACAGGTCCTAGGTAACCCCAGTGGGCCACCTCTAAGCCATCAGAGAGCCGCTGATCGAATGCCGCGGACAAGCCTCATCCATAATGCACACACGGAGGAAACACTATGCCACCTCCTCTTACCCCCTATGCCTCCTTCCTCCCCTCCCTTGCTTCTCCCTGCTCTTGCAAAGGCATAGAGAGAAAAAATAGAACAACCTCTCCCTTGATCTAGAAAAGCAACCTATGCAATGAGTGTACAAGCGTGTGTGTTTTACTTGGAATGGTGGGACTGAGTAGCCATGACCTAAACATACATGCATACAGAGAACGCAAGCACATGCCTGAGCACATTACACACACACACACACACACACACACACACACTGTGTGCACACACAGGCTTCATCTGAGCCCATTTATCTAGTGCCAAGCTTAGGCATGAGCCTTCACAAAGATGGATCTTCCTTCTCGCTCTCACGCTCAATTGTCTGACTCCAATTGCTCACCAGCTTAATCAATCATGCTCTCCAGGTAAACTGCGATAGGAAGAATACACTGAGCATGTAGAGGTTTTGGTATAGAATGGTCTGCTGCCCCAGTTGGGTATTACCTGTAAGTCTTAAAATCCCCTTACTGACTGAATGTCACAACTACGTTAGCTTTCGGTTCACCGGGAAATATGATGGTGACTAGAGGAAAGGGGGAAACAAGAGCACAGCTTTCTTTTGAAAAAGGAGAAAACATGGGAAAAGGGAGTGAATAAACCAGCAATCTGTTTTAACTGGATAGATATTCCCCTTTTTTCTCTTACACTTGCACACTGCACCCTCCTGTCTGTCTCTAAATCTCAAACTCACTCTCTCCCCTCTCAGTTCTTATCCTTCTCTTCTCAGTCTGATTGTGTCTCACTGTTTCTGTCTCTCTTCCTTCTTTCCTCTTGGCTCTCGTTGCTTAGCTTCACTATCTCCAGCTTCCTCTCCCTTCTGTTTCATTGACACTCGGTGTCTTTAATTTTCTCACGACCTTTGTCTTTCTGTCTCTCTCTGCCCCGCCACCAGGGAAGAGAGAAGATTGCTCGTCATCAGCCTGTAACACTGTCACATAGTGGGTTCTAATAAAGGTTGTCTGTATCAGGGGCCTATGAAGACAGCCATCATCAGCTAGATCAATTCAAGGATGTCACTGCTGTCAGTATTGAGCTGCTAGAGCAAGTCTTAATCCTGTTTCAAGAGATTGCTTGATAGTTCTCTTCAGAGTTAAGACAGGTGACAAATCCTTTGAATACAGAAGGTTCCATGTATTTTATTTTTTATGTTTATGATAAGGCAATTTTGTCAAACCGTGCTCTTTAAGTCCACAGAGTAAACTTTTTGCTAAATTCTTAAAAATTTATTTCTCTGCTCAAACCAAAATATCTCTTATCTTTATCCTAGGGCTGGACAATATGACCTAAAATCAAAATCATGATTAATTGAACATTTTACCTCGATGACGATTAATGAAAGATCATTTTTGTTTCGGTTTTTGGCCTCATAGTTCACTTACGAGGTTTGTACTGTACATATCCTCAACTATAATAAAAGAGTGCTTATCATATCTTTGTGATTTTAATATTTTGAACATTTGAAATCCAAAGCACACGTTGCCAGAAATGAAAACGTCACATTAAACATCTGAATGTTTAATGTGTTTTAATGTAAAAAGCAAGTTTCCTAAATAATAAGTATAAAATAAATAACATAATTGTTTTGCAAACAAAATAAATGATTTTAAATATTGCCATGAGCAAATAGAAAATAACCAGCATATCTTCCAAACAGGTGTTTGTGTCCTGGAAGTGCTACTTAAGAGGACCAGTTTAAAATGTACTGTCGACATTGCCGCATGATTGAAATGAGCTTTCGATTTCGACTATTTAAATCAATAGCAGGATCGGTAATTCCCACAGTATCTTTTCTCTCTCCACCACCGCCTTCTTGCGTAGGGTTGCGTTAGCTTACCAGTAGCCTGCAGCTGCTCCTTTCCAGACACCATGGCCACTCGCAGAGTCCGAGATAACGGAGAAACAACAGAACTGGAAAATCCTCCTGCTTCCCTGCAGTCACCGGTATGGCAACATTTTGCCTTCCTGGTGAGTGAGTTACATAAACAACCCACGAAGGTAAAGCATGTGGGCTGGACGGGTCTCCATTATGCCTTTGATGCACTGCTTTAAACTAGTGGTGCATTCAGTTTCACCTTGTAAACTCAGAGAAACTCAAACTCTTGTACCCTTCTGCCTTTTAGTGGCTCTTATTGTGGCATTGCCGTCCCTGTTTAAAAAAATGTTAATATCAAAAAGGTTAGTTAGGTTACTTAGTTGTGATGATAAACTCAGGAGGAGAGTTTCAACCTAATTTGAAAGCGATAAGGATTCGATCACAGTGACGGTAGATTCAATCTCTTGCTTACCTGGGATCCCGCGAAGCTACTGTGTCAGAGCTTCCTCACAAAAGCAAAGATTTGGTTCATATTTATAATAATTGGAATACACTGATAATAAATAAGCCAAATCTATATTAACCTATTTAAACACATAATTTAATGAAATTTGTGTGGCTTTCAGAAAGTGCTTTTTTCCTCTTCGTTGTAGCTATAACGACTGAAACTAAATGCAATGTTTTTTAATCTTAACTTTATAATAATCAGCTGTATCCCTCTTTTTGGTAGCATTCAAATTAGTGTGTGCTTGCACCTCATACATGACAAGCCCAGTCGATTTCCTGAACAGCTGCTCTGTATGAATGTCAAAATACGTCCTGCCTTGGCTTTGGACAAACAGTAAATCACTAATGCAGAGTAGTTGCACTTTACTATAATTGTAGGAGCTACGGTTTTGGAAATGACATGAAAACTGTTTGGCTTTAATCACAGGTTTTACTTTTACTACTCTCAAGAAGTGTCTGTGCCATAAAATGTCCCTTTATGCCCTGAATTAAATTATAGAACCATCTGGTTACAGGTGGCCTGTTGCACAGGCATAACAAAAAAAGCATTAAAACACTGACTAGCAGTTGTCTGCCATAAGAGCTTGAAATCCTAAGGAAAAATAAGCATTCGTTTTTCCAGCCTGTGTGACCGTGAACTGATAACGCCCCCAGGCACTATGAAAAGACTGTCTTGAGTGTGCTGTGGGTCTTGAGGACTAGCAGATGTCTATCAGAGAATGTGAGTGTCCTAACTGCATGGTGCTGTGATAATGGTGTGAGCCCAGAGGAGCAGGCTGTCCTGTGCGACTGAGGGGACTCTTGATTGCCTAGCAGCAGTAGCTAAGCAAAACACTTAGAGACCTGCAGCCTCTCTGGAGAGGTTAGCATTCTAAAACCGATGACTGCCGTTAATGAGCCCACCTCCAGCTAAGAACGCATAACCAGCGCTTACACACGCAAACGCAACTAATGCTGTCCGCTGTCGCCCACACAACTGAAGTTGCATTAGGTTTTTGAACTGATGGGAGAGGCATCAGTTTTCAAAACAGAGATGGAGAGCTTTTTGTTTTGTTTCAGCACAAATGAACAAGATAATGACATGAACTTGCACTTTGGTACGTGGTGTAACAGGATAGAGGATAGGGGAGATGGGAAGGAGAGATAGAGAGAAAGAAAGAAAGAAAGAAAGAAAGAAAGAAAGAAAGAAAGAAAGAAAGAAAGAAAGAAAGAAAGAAAGAGAAGGTGACAAATAGGAAGATGGATTCAGATCAACAGCATCACCAGTACATGATATGCACCTTAACACACTACGTATTACCATGTGATATAAAACCTTCACTACGAGTTCACTGGGACTTGGGCGTGTGAGTTAAATAACACTCTGTATTAGATCACAAAACACCAAATTGAGGAGCATCATGATCAAATTACACATCACCCCAATTCTTCTCTTTTTTGGAGTCTTTGTGGGTATGTGTGTATTTCTGTAAGTGTGCATTTCCCTTCTTTTTTGTGACACCAAAATAATGACTCATGACATGTCAAAGTGCGATAGTGCTGCGTTGTGTGTCTGCCTCATTAGTCACCTAATGAGCTGTACTAGGCTGCTCTGCACGCTCATATACAAATATATACACACAGTAAACAGCCAAAGACTCAGTAGAACCATAGCTCCATCTAAATCAATGTGGGCATTTAAAATAACACTATAACACCATGCTCTAAAGTGAAGTAATGCTTTGTGTGTGTGTGTGTGTGTGTGTCTGTGTGTGTGTGTGTGTGTGTGTGTGTGTGTGTAGAAAAAGAGATGGCCAGGCTGGGATCTGCCTTATCTACACTTATATACAAGAAACTGTCTGCCTTTTTCTTTTCCTCCCGAGTACACATCACTGACCCTATTCAGTTGAGGCTGCAAATGTAATTCAATTTAAGATGTCAATTTAATCTTGCCCTCGGAAGTGGCTTATTTAGATATACTGGTAATCTTGTTATAATGGGAATTTTGCAGATGCAAAACTCTCAATCAGTTTTGAGTTCCAGCTTATAAAATTCAACGATGTTCTGGTTGCCAGTCTAGGCCTTTGGTTACATGCTGACTGTATGGACCCAGGCCATTCCCAAGCCCTTTAACGATATGTGTGAACTAGTGTTGGGCCTGAGTGAATTGCTTTTGGTGTGCTATAATCTACAAGTCACTAATCACAGCTTCCTAATAGCTGTGTTTTTATAATTATTTTGTCACTCAAGTCTGACTCAAACCAGAGCTGTGATATGAGAAATCTGGCCAAGCTGACCTGATTTGGTGTTAAATGTCAAGCTCTAATACATGCTAAGTTAACCGTTGTCCTTTTCACTGTGTGCTTGTTGCATATAAAAAAACATCAAGCAGTGTGCCTAACACATCATATTTTGTGCACATGTGGCCCCTACTTGCGTACAACGACTTTGGGATTTATGTATTTATTTATTTTTTTAAACGTAGTATCGATTTGGGTATCAACATTCCTTTTCAGATCTGTGTTTTTTTCAATGCATTTATATTATATCTACATACTATATATTGTATCTACAACAAGTCATACAGTACTTGTGTGTGTGTGTTTTCATTAGTGTATGTGTGTACATGTAGGTTATGTGTCTTTAAAGGAACACGCCGACTTATTGGGAATTTAGCTTATTCACCGTAACCCCCAGAGTTAGACAAGTCGATACATACCCTTCTCATCTCAGTGCGTGCTGTAAAGCTGTCTGACGGCTCCAGCGGCATCAGCCCATAACAGAACAGGCAGGTGAATGGTTCCAGTAATCCTACTGCTCCCAATAAGTGACAAAATAACGCCAACATGTTCCTATTTACATGTTGTGATTTGTAGAGTCACAGCGTGTACAAAAAACAACGTAACATGAGACACAGCCATCTTCTAACCGTAAACAAACCGGGAACTATATTCTCAGGCGGAAGAATATAATTGCGTGAGTGATATGCTCCGCAGCAAGCCTGTCTGAGAATATAGTTCCCGGTTTGTTTACAGATAGAAGACGGCTGTGTCTCATGTTACGTTGTTTTATTTCGCTAATATAATCACAACATGTAAACAGGAAGCATGTTGGCGTATTATTACTTTTGTCACAATTGGGAGCAGTAGGCTAGTTGGAACCAGTTACCTGCAGGATCTGTGCTGGGGCTAAGCTAATGCTGGAGCCATCAGACAGCTTTACAGCACCGAAATGAGAAGGGTATAATATCGACTTACTCTGGGGTTGAAATAAGCTAAATTAATAGATCGGCGTGTTCTTTTGCTGTATCTGTGTGTTGCTCATATAATTAGAAAGCATTGATCTTGATGGCATATTGATTTACTAAAAGGGAGAGCTGATAGACACTACTCAATGGACAATTTATCATATACCAGCATGGAGGCCCCGAGTCTTACACACGCACACACACACACACACACACACACACACACACACACACACACACACACACACACACACACACACACACACACACACACATACGTGTTAACGTTTCACTTTTAATCAGAGCACTCACAGAAGAACGTGGCAGAGCCTAAATGAAATTCATTGATTTAAAAAACGTTATCAACCATGAAAAGTAAGCAGACAAGAAACAGAACTAAGTAACATGTTCTGTTTTTCTGTCTATCTCCTTCTGTCCCTTTGAGTACTGCAAACACAACAGCGCCACACCTACACATGCACCCGTCTCCAGTTCTTTATTGTTTTTGTTTGATTCATTCAACTTTAAATACTTAATTGCCTTTTATTGATATCCTTGTATGTGTGTCTTTATTCTTTGCATCTGCAGGGACCCACTTGAAATAAAGTTAATCTTATCTAATAAATCATGCATGTCATAAAATAATATTTTTGAAATCACTTTGAACATGGTAGTCGCTAATACATTCCTGTCGAAGATTTATAAACGACATACAATCATAATTTGTGATGTTAGAAATCAGATCATTTAGTCTCACTGGCACATACTGTACCTACACACAGACCAGAAATTGCGGTTAGAAACGGACAGCAAGCCAGACACCATAAATGCCAGACAGCGTGACAGATGGCTCTTGTGATACTGTGTTAATGGGTGCAGTGAGTCTGCCTCCTCCCTTACGGTCTTGTTAGTCTATGCAGGACTCGTCCATCTTGCTGCTGTTCCATATCTGTGCCACAGTGGAAGCCTGTTATCCACCAATGGATCCAAGCAAGTCATAAAAGATTTTTTCAACTACAATTATGTTTTCTTACTGTACATGTATTGACAGTTACAGATATCCTATATATAATATCTCAGATACTGTACACATCTGGTGCCTGCTGACCTGAATACAGAAACCTGTCTGTGTGTCCTGATATCAGATTAAAACTGCAAAGGTGCAATAACCTTATATAACATTTAACAACACTTAACTCTGCTCTGTTTGCTTATGTACGTTCTCGTGCTCTATCATGGCCATGGAAAATATTTTGTTTGTAGTTAGTAAGCTTCGTTTATTATTCTTTTGGAAATTTCTTTTGTGTCTGTGGCAGACAAAGAACAAGTGACACAACTATCATATCACAAGGATTTGTTTAACACTGGAACCGTCGGGCTTTTAATGGGCACTATAACCACCAAATTTGACCAGACGCCCCGAAAAATTTAGGACAGTCACGAAATCCAAGCAGTTGTCCCGAATCCTGCCCTAATTGTCCCGAAAAATAGAGTAAAGTCTCAAGAGCAGACTCTCGAGTAGTTAACATTAAAAACTGTTCATGGTGATTGAGTCGTCCTGCAGCCAGCTCCCATCGGCTGCTCAGTGGCTGAAAGAAAGAAAGAAAATACAACCTTTTTGTCTCCTTTTTATGTTATAGAGTAGATGAAGAGAGCGCAAGTTGCAGCCATGAGGCCAAGGAAAGTACACGTGCAGGTAGCCACGAGAAGGAGTGATTGGATTGGATGTTGCTGATGTTAAAGCACAGTCATTGTTTGTTTTATTTGTTTCATAATGACACTTGAGTTCATGATTTTAAAGATTTTTTATTAGTATTTTCGGGTTTAATTCCTGAATAAAAATAATAAATCAGTTTTGGAATTCATTGTCTCACCCCGTCCCGAATTTTATCCAGCCTCATCTGGTCACCCGACCACCAAAAAAGACGCCACAGAGCGTCTGTATCCTTGTGTTTGTGCTTACGGGCCATTAACGCGCTGTCAGCCTCCATCTGTATAACGCTGCGTTTCCATCTCTGCAGCAGCAAGGACACACACATACGCAGCTGCCGCGCACCATACACGGCCAGGTAGCTTATCTGACAGCTTGAACCCACACAAAACAGATCTACTCTTAGCAGTGTATAATGTGATTTTTGCCATTTCTTTTTAGAAAAAAATACTTTCACGCTGCCACCCAACATTTCAGGTCATTTGTGTCGTGTCTCCACTGATGCACTGGGACAAAAATTCGGCCCGGGACTTTGGGATGGAGCGACCATTTAAGAGAGCGCATTGAAAGCGCACCTAGGACATGTTTTGGTATGGTAATAATAATACTACATAACATTACATGTCATTTAGCTGACGCTTTTATCCAAAGTGACTTACAATTGCTATATATGTCAGAGGTCGCACGCCTCTGGAGCAAGTGTAAGTGTCTTGCTCAGGGACACATTGGTTGATGTATCGTGTCATATCCACTGCGCCATCACCACCCACCACCATCACCACCACATAATGTAATACAGATGTAAAACAATAAAGACTAATACAGCATTTGTGGTATAAAGAGAATCTGATGTTGCTAAAGACTTTCAGGATGTTTTGCACACCTGCCTCCTCAGTTTGCATTAAATCAAAACAAGACCTGACTAAGCAAGTACAATAAGTACCAGTTAACTGCAAACTACTGCTAACCTCTGTACCAAAAACATGTAAATTACATACAAAGACAATAACAGACAAAATAACACATAAAATTATAATAGGCCTAAAATAAATAATAGGCCTATATTAATGAATTGAGGAGTTTAGGAATTCATTGTTATGATAGCAAATGGAATGCATTAACTATTCCCTCTTAAACCCGCTTTGATCTAATGCACACATATGTGTGCATTACAGTGCAGTGTTTCCTCTATGTTGATAGCATAGTGGCAGTGCGCCACGGTGAAATTTCCAGCGCCACGGTATCAGAAATAGGGCAGACGCACAACAGGGTTTCCGCTATGTACACAACGCACCACCGTTCCTGCAGCTGTTTATGAAAAGTAATAAAGTCGTAGAGCCGTCTGCTCTACTGAACTCAAGCGAACTGTCTTCCGCTCTCTCTCCCCCTAGGGTGAGCAGAGAAACTGGAACAGTGACAGGACGTCATCAGTCGCGAAGTCATGGCAACCAAATAAACAACAGGGCGAGTACCACTTCACTCAATAAGTGATAAACTGCGACGAAAGCCGCGACATGAAATCCGCACTCAGCGGGTCCCGTGAAATATGACAGCTACAGTTTATTAGAAAATAGTGTTGTGGACACTGACTTTGATGAATTTACTGTTTATCAGACTCCAGATGAGACAAGAAGCTAACGTTAGCCAACGCTGCTGTGACGGCCCCTCTGCCTCTGACTCCCGCTGCAGGAGAACGCTGTATTCCTCCGACACGCTGTATTAACGTTAGTTACTGTTTTAAAACCGGTTTCCAGGTTAGTGGGGGTGCATACCGCTCAAAACCAACATGAAAAACGTAGCTAGTAATGTTCACTCTAGCGTTTGGTTTTTTTGTTAAACTGTGTGTAAAATGAGCGGTGACGTTAAATCACCCTACGGTACCGTCTATTTGCTGGATGGTTTCAAGGTAACGGTCGGCAGCTAACATTAGCAGATAAGCCCATACACTGACGTCCAATTCACCCCCAACAAAACACGGAGCAGTCCAAGTTAGGAGGGGCCATTTGGCCATTCCCATCCCCCCTGGCTGAGGGACGTACTGTCACCCATTATAATACGTCCATGATTGTAACTGACATCTGAAATTGAAATATGACCACCGGCCGGTTCGGCTTGCGATGGACTCATCTAAAAGAGCACTCATCAAGAGTGATAGACACACAGAGCTGTTTTAGAGACAGTAATAAGGTGAATAGGTAGAGTGGGTCCATTCTTATAGCTTTATTACTTATTAGCCTGCAAGGCACCAG
Organism: Perca fluviatilis; assembly: GCF_010015445.1. NCBI lineage: Eukaryota > Metazoa > Chordata > Actinopteri > Perciformes > Percidae > Perca > Perca fluviatilis. The sequence goes on along the minus strand of NC_053133.1, from coordinate 2,138,086 downwards.
GTCATCAGGGCCTGTCAATCAACCCCCACTGCACAGAGCCCTAATATCTGTTAGATGTGTTTCATTCTTCTCCATGGTCCAAACACTCCAATGGCCTAGCTTTCTCAGTTGTTATCGCTTCTTCACGCTGCTGAATGCAGAGAGAAAATTACATTGGGGCAGAATAAGAATGGCAAATAGAGTAATATGTCATATTAAATGTATAATATGTAGGGTTTTCCTAAAAAAACATGTATAGGCTAATACAAAAGTAATCCCTCTCAGTCATCGGCCACTAGAAGTGTGTGGTGGTGTCTGTATCCTCAGAGCCCCTGCCCTCTGCCTGGATTTTCTCTTTTCTTATTTTGCTGTGTTCGGGACGTTTATGGGCGTCAGTAATGAGGGGACAATAACAGCGTGCAGGTTGTGTAGCCCATTCCCAACCACCGCTTTGCCCCTCAGCGCCTCATATTGACGCACAAGTTTAACTGACACAGACACACAGAAACAGACAGGATGTAGCTCTGCATTCACTCATAATCTGACAATGTGGCACTTTCCCATGGAGGTGTGTGTGTTTATTTATGCAACCAAACAATATGAAAATATAGTTTTATTTCTGAAACAATCTGAAAATATAGTGTTATTTCTCTCATTAATTGCTTTGCTGCTGCTCTATCTCTGTCTCTCTCATATATGATAAGATATGCGGTGTGTGTGATTTCAGGTGTGTATATTAAGAATTTGAAGAGTGCATTCCTTTGTGCATTATTTCCATTTGTATGTGCAAACAGGCACGTGTGTTTACACTTATAAGTGTGTTTATGTGCGTCTAAAGCTATATGGAAAGTATTGAGTGTTTGAAGTAGATGTGATTCCTTTACCAGTGAACTGTAACAGAGATGTTTCTCAGTGAGGGTACTCAGTGATCTCCTGCTGACTGAGGAAATGGCTTTGTGTGTACTTGTGTGGCTAAACAAATGCTCATCCTGAAATTGGACTGCATTGCCAGATGCCTATGTCATTGTGTATTTGATACCCCATTGATTGTGTGTGTGTGTGTGTGTGTGTGTGTGTGTGTGTGTGTGTGTGTGTGTGTGTGTGTGTGTGTGTGTGTGTGTGTGTGTTTGTTGGTGGATGTAAAGCAGAGACCTGGATTCACAGGCCAAGGATTCCCCTCTGCCTCTCTCCCTCTATGTCTGTCTTATGTGGATTTCTCATTGTCACATTGATAGTTATACAAACGCACACAAAAGAGGGAAAGGACATGTATATACTCGTCTGCGTGCATGCAGACCTGCTTGGATCATATTGTGTGTGTTGCATCCCTCTGAAACTGTTGAAAGATCAAAGCAACACTAGCTTCGCTTATGTATTAATTCATGTAACTAATGACAATAGATTTAGTCCCCCAAAGGCTGAGGGACCTGTCCGTACAAAGACTGCATCCAGAATGTCTCAGCTTTGTACTTTTTCAGCCTGTGGACATCATTTTTTTGTTTTTTTTGGAGCTCTTCAGTGCACCAAAAATGTTCTTCTTGTGAGCAAGCATTTCTGCAAAGGCCAAAAGTAGTTTATGACCTTTGTTTCCTATAACTGCACATACATTTATTAAAATAAACATACTGAATGTAAATGATTCATAATGTATTTACAGCTCCCATTCAAACAGCTTACAAGCGATCTTAGCATTTCCTTACAGCTAGACCTACTGTAGTGTTATACAATGGCTAAAATTTAAATTCTAAAATGAAATAGGCATCCAGTTCTGGTCTTCTACTCAGTATCCTTTACAATATGGAAAATACATATCAAGCATATTCATAATATGTAAATATTCATATGTATGTTTACCAGATCATGTAACTTTACCTTTATTTTATTTTTCCTCAGTTACGGGGTAAATTCCTAGCAATGGGAGGAGGCCCTGCCAAACACCACAGCTCGTATGTGATGTACAGAGAAACACAGCAGTGTGTTGGTTTGACTAACCAATCTGTCCCCATGGCGTTTACTCTTAAGTGTAAAATCGATGGCACTGATCAAAGTAGCATTCATCTGCACCACTCTCATTTGTCGCTCGCCATTATTCTTCATAGTGAATGCTAATGCATTAAACGTTTTCTCTTTCTCTATTTGTTGTTTCGCTTATAAAGAGCACTAATGGTTCTTGCTGCAAACAGTATGTGTCCATTAGTATTATGGGACTTGCGTATTAGTTTCATTTAAATTAAAATTAGTCATTCTAATCGTCATTCCGCAGTGGCACACCCAAGGAAACAGTCTGAAACATTTTCTCGGCACTGTCACTCATTCCCTCTTTCTTTTGGTTTGAACAGAAACGCCTAACCATCCTTCCCCTCATCACTCACTTACTCTCTCCAGGGTACCCACGGGATCTTAAAATTATTAAAAAAGCATTACATTTAATAATCTAAAGATAAGGTCTTTAAAGTATTGAATTTCTTCTTTACATTTCGTTTACAAAGGAAATTTTAGGATTAAATAAATACCTTACCGTCATTAATAAATATTTTATGTGTGTAACATTACAATTGACTCTGTTTGTGTGACTAAGGTGTTACATGACAGTAGAGGTACTGTTTACGTCAGTGTTTTGGTTCAAGCTCTTGACCGTGGAGTGTGCACAAGGTCTGGCGCCAATCAGTCAGTTTTCAGGAAAGAAAAACAAAACGTCTCCCACCTTGCTACTAACAAGCTAACATTAGCTCATCGCCTCAGAATGGGCAAGTGTATTTGAAGGTCTGGCCAGGTGGATGTGGCTGAGGGCATTGTTGCTGAGGTGAGCACAACAAGCTCATTGGCGTGGCAGACAGTCATACTATAGCGAGCATGAATGAAATAGTGGAGCTGGAAGACCTACCTGCAGGTTTAAAGATCCCATGGAAAGAAAATTTCACTTTATGAGGATTTTTAACATTAATATGCGTTCCCCCAGCCTGCCTATGGTCCCCCAGTGGCTAGAAATGGTGATAGGTGTAAACCGAGCCCTGGGTATCCTGCTCTGCCTTTGAGAAAATGAAAGCTCAGATGGGCCGATCTGGAATCTTCTCCTTATGAGGTCATAAGGGGAAAGGTTACCTCCCCTTTCTCTGCTTTGCCCGCCCAGAGAATTTGGCCCACCCATGAGAGAGAGGCATCATGGCTTTCAAACGAGCAAAGTGGCAGTTGGTCAAGGCCACAGATACAGTATTAGGGGACCACTAAGGCCTATATAAAAGAGACTTCAGATACAGTATTAGGGGACCACTAAGGCCTATATAAAAGAGACTTCAGATACAGTATTAGGGGACCACTAAGGCCTATATAAAAGAGACTTCAGATACAGTATTGGGGGACCACTAAGGCCTATATAAAAGAGACTTCAGATACAGTATTAGGGGACCACTAAGGCCTATATAAAAGAGACTTCAGATACAGTATTAGGGGACCACTAAGGCCTATATAAAAGAGACTTCAGATACAGTATTAGGGGACCACTAAGGTCTATATAAAAGAGACTTCAGATACAGTATTAGGGGACCACTAAGGCCTATATAAAAGAGACTTCAGATACAGTATTAGGGGACCACTGAGGCCTATATAAAAGAGACTTCAGATACAGTATTAAGGGACCACTAAGGCCTATATAAAAGAGACTTCAGATACAGTATTAAGGGACCACTAAGGCCTATATAAAAGAGACTTCAGATACAGTATTAGGGGACCACTAAGGTCTATATAAAAGAGACTTCAGATACAGTATTAGGGGACCACTAAGGCCTATATAAAAGAAAATTCAGATACAGTATTAGGGGACCACTAAGGCCTATATAAAAGAGACTTCAGATACAGTATTAGGGGACCACTAAGGCCTATATAAAAGAGACTTCAGATACAGTATTAGGGGACCACTAAGGTCTATATAAAAGAGACTTCAGATACAGTATTAGGGGACCACTAAGGTCTATATAAAAGAGACTTCAGATACAGTATTAGGGGACCACTAAGGCCTATATAAAAGAGACTTCAGATACAGTATTAAGGGACCACTAAGGCCTATATAAAAAAGACTTCAGATACAGTAATAGGGGACCACTAAGGCCTATATAAAAGAGACTTGGGGACCACTAAGGCCTATATAAAAGAGACTTCAGATACAGTATTAGGGGACCACTAAGGCCTATATAAAAGAGACTTCAGATACAGTATTAAGGGACCACTAAGGTCTATATAAAAGAGACTTCAGATACAGTATTAGGGGACCACTAAGGTCTATATAAAAGAGACTTCAGATACAGTATTAGGGGACCACTAAGGTCTATATAAAAGAGACTTCAGATACAGTATTAGGGGACCACTAAGGCCTATATAAAAGAGACTTCAGATACAGTATTAGGGGACCACTAAGGCCTATATAAAAGAGACTTCAGATACAGTATTAAGGGACCACTAAGGTCTATATAAAAGAGACTTCAGATACAGTATTAGGGGACCACTAAGGCCTATATAAAAGAGACTTCAGATACAGTATTAGGGGACCACTAAGGCCTATATAAAAGAGACTTGGGGACCACTAAGGCCTATATAAAAGAGACTTCAGATACAGTATTAGGGGACCACTAAGGCCTATATAAAAAGAGACTTGGGGACCACTAAGGCCTATATAAAAGAGACTTCAGATACAATTATTGGGGACCACTAAGGCCTATATAAAAGAACTTGGGACCACTAAGGCTATATAAAAGAACTTCAGATACAGTATTAGGGGACTAAGGCCTATATAAAAGAGACTTCAGATACAGTATTAGGGGACCACTAAGGCCTATATAAAAGAGACTTGGGGACCACTAAGGTCTATATAAAAGAGACTTCAGATACAGTATTAGGGGACCACTAAGGTCTATATAAAAGAGACTTCAGATACAGTATTAGGGGACCACTAAGGTCTATATAAAAGAGACTTGGGGACCACTAAGGTCTATATAAAAGAGACTTCAGATACAGTATTAGGGGACCACTAAGGCCTATATAAAAGCATCCAAAAAGCAGCATGTCATAGGACCTTTAAGTAACAGTGAGTCATGGCAATGCCGGTAAAGCGGTTGCAAGTGTGGTTACACTTTTCAAAACTCGACACTGACGCCGTTCACTGCACGTATAAACAATTGACGAAAAACCATGACAGACATCTTTAAACTGAAGAAATAATGATAATAATAATAATAATAATAATAATAATAATAATAGTAGGACGAAAGCTTTTACAACTGTATTTCCCCACTTTTCAATAAAGTATTATCCTGGCTTGTCTTGTGTTATCGACACCGATTAAGAGGAACTATTTAGTCTTTAGGCCCATTTAAGGGAATTCTTAATGTTACAACATGATACTTCATACAGTAGTTGTGGCAGCAATGTGGGAAAGACGTTTTCCTGTTTCAGCACGACAATACCCCTATGCACAAGGACAGGACAGCACATAAATAAATGACTTTCCCAGTTTGGTGTGGAACTAAACAAAGTTAACTTAACTGACCTGCAAAGAGCCCTGACCTCAACCCCATACAACACCTGTGATATGAACTGGAACACTGACTGAGTCAGACCTTATCACCAACATCATTGGACCACCTCACTAATGCTCTTATGTCTGAATGGGAGTAAATCCCTGTAGCCAGGTTTAAAAAAAAACTTTCTTGCTTTCTTACTGGCTCTCTTGTATTTTTGCAGGCTTGCTCACTCACATATTTGTATATTTCCTCATTTGGACAGCAATACATTAAACACAACAAAACTTTTTTATAGAACGGGATACAATATTACCTAGGCAACTTCTCTGGTACTATGTCCCATTGTGAAGATTGTATGCTCTTAAGTTGTCTCTTATTTGTTTTTAAAGATTATTTTTTGGGGCTTTTCCGCCTTTAATTTGACATGACAGCTAGGTGAGAAAGGGGGAGACATGCAAGAAATCATCACAGGCTGGATTTGAACCCTAGACCTCTGCGTCGAGGCATAAACCTCTCAGTATATGTGCACTTGCTCTACCTACTGAGCCAACCCGGCCAAAAGTTCTCTTTTTTTTAATCTGCTTTCCCTTATCCTCTGTTCTCTCCCTGTCTCCCTGTCCCCTCATCTTTCCTTATACCCCCATAGCCTCTTTTTGCTTGCATCCTCTGACATAAAACTCTTTTGGCATCTATATCCGTTCCTCCAAGACAGGAATTCTTCCACTCATCTTGTAATGTTTATTGTGGGGTGGAGCAAGACATGCTGACATCCAGCATCGACCCAGCCATCTGTAATGCTCAGAAAACTGAAAGTTAAAGAAGGCTCTGTCTCCTGTTATAGAACTACAGGACAGGCAGCAAACCCTCCTTGTAACTATTTTCAGAGAACCAGAGAGATCACCACAGCACTGTGTGAGCAGAGTTTTCAAGCCAGTATGTTCATGGCTTCCACATTGAGCAGTGTATCGGTCTGCCCACTCACCAGGGCATCTCATGCTGTTTCCCCAGACCGGATTCTTTTTTTATAGTTTTCTCCAGCAAAGACATTTCATAAAATGTTTTTTGCACCTGCAGGTGTAGGAGTACCTGCAGTATTCAGCTCTTGAAAGCCATTGCACAAATGTCACTTTTATTACATGTGTGTCGCATTACAGCAAGTAGGTGGGTGCTGTTGTTTGACATAATTAGAGTTGTTGAATGTGATGGGTACCACTGAAAAAAAGCAGATTCCTTTTCAATTTAACTAGCAATCAGAAGAGGAAAAAAAAGAAATTTAACTTTTGCTTTTGGCTTATGTCAAAAAGCATTTTTTGGATTCTGTTTTGTGTAACGTTCTTAGTGCTGGATAGCAGCAGTCATGTATTGTATTCCCACTGCATCTTTTTCCACAAAAATGCACAAGGCCTTGGCTTTCTCCAATATAGTTGCATTGAGAAAAACCAAAAAGCTGCTGCATGTGGTGAGAGGTGCAACAGACTTCACACTTTCAACTTCCTGTTTGTCATCTTTACATTTCCTCCTAGCTCACTATTGATGTTTTTGAACTTGTGAATGCATGTGTAAACAGGAGGTTCAATGGTGATCCATTTTTCCTTATGGAAAAAGAATAAAAACATTTGATCAAAAAAGAAGTGTCTGTTCAAAGGGGCCTTTGAACATCTAGGTTTGGGGAGTTCAAAGTTTATGCTGACCATGGAGCACAGGCTCTGTTCCCTCTGAAGTTCTGAAGAGATGAATACAGTTTTAGATGCATTTGCTTCTGTATTTTCAGTTTTACCTTTATCAGCAGATACTAGAGCTCTGGAGTATTCAAAATAGATCTTTTTTTCAGATAGATGATGCTTGACACTCTGTTATGTCTTGTATATTTGTTATTCACTCTGCTTGGACTAATACATTTTGATTTAAAAGAAAAATGAAGTTGAGCACAGTCTGGCAGAGAGGTTATAATGTCACTGATGATACAGCTTTCAAGATTTGTCATTGGAGGCTTTAGTTTTAGAGTATTACTATAAGTAAATAAATCAAATTGTAAGTATCTTTTACAAGAATGCATGCTAACTATTCCCTAGAACGTTTCTGCATCGTATCAGTTCACTGTATCATTTCTCATGGTCTGTTATTCCCAATGTATGCTTGAGTTGATGGCAACAATTTTTGCCTAACCAGTAGAAATGCTCTTTTTTGCGTCAGATTATTTGGAATACGCAGCAGAAAAACAAATCAGCAGAAACAAATACATTACGTTGTTGGCTGGTGTTGCTCTGAACCCCACTGAGAGCCAGAGCCTTATTTTTTTCAAAGTTGATTGATATTGACATATTATTGTGAAAGTCTGTTAGGGCGATGTTTAATAACCCAGCACAACTAATGATGTTGAACACGTACGGTGTTGTTATGCAACTTTAATTTTGTATGTATTCTTGAGTATTTATGTTTGTGTCTGTGCGTACCTGCCTATCCGTGTGTGTGTGTTGTGTGTGTGTGTGTGTGTGTGTGTGTGTGTTTGTTTCTGTGTATGTATTAATAACTCCATTTCATTTTCATCTGCTAAATTGCCATGTTTGAATACACGACGTTGTCGAATTGACAGTGACAGTATTACTCACCCAGTGTGTTTCCCACAATACACTGTCAAATATTAGGTCGGGAAGATACTCCGAGCGCACAAAACCGTGACAAAAACAACTGTCGATGATGATGAAATGGGGACTGTTTCTTCCACTCTTGCTTAGTCTTTGAATACCAAGCCAATCCCATTTAATGTTGTTGCCGTGATATTTATTTGAGCACTTAAGAGGCAGGGGAGGGGTAAATGGCACTTGCACACCCAAGTTATTGGGTAGTATGTCTTTTCCAGTGCTATTAGGAGTTAATGTAGCGGTATTCAGCGAGCAGAGGGAGGGAATGGAAAGAGTGCTTGATGGACAGAGTACAGGATAATGGAAAGGAAGAGGGAAAGAAAAAGCATTACTACTTAGCTGTGGTGAAAATTTACAAAAAATAGACAGCTGCAGTAAAAAATTTCATTTTTAGGCCTATATTCGACAGGACAGCTGAAGACATGAAAGGGTAGAGAGAGGGGGAATGACATGCAGCAAAGGGCTGCAGGTTGGAGTCGAATGCGAGGCCGCTGCATTCAGGAGTAAACCTCTATATATGGGCGCCCGCTCAACCAAGTGAGCTATCTGGGCACCCAGTACATTTTATTTTGTTGTACACAATTTGAGATCAAATGAGATATCATAAAAATAACAAACAATCTGGCAACCCCTGGCATTGCATATACACATGTAATACACAAACTTAATTTTATCCAGTTGGCTTCTCATTAAATTATATTTTATCCATCTGTCTGTAATTTAAAGATAAATGGAAGTGGAGAATTTGATGGACAGCAAGTGGGTTGTCATTCATTACTCTTCACTGAAGCAGCTACAGAATTGTACGTGTACTATGAGTGGCAGATAAAACATGTACGACTCACATAAATAGACATGCATTGCAATTATTATGCAATAACCTACAATCTATGTAGCAAATCTAAAAAATAAATAATGCTTTGGCTACTGATCTCAATACTTTTTTAATCAATCATATTATCATTGCCATGATTATTTCTATTACCATTTACATGATCAGGACCATTACTAATGCTATTAGCATATATACTGTATGTGGATAACACCACAGTCATAATCATCTAGTCTATATCCACGGCGTTCCACTTTCGGATTACTTCGGTGCTGCCGGAAATGCCGCCATATCACGCTGTATTTTCCCGGATGTCCGTCCCCTTCCTCTGTCTTTGTGTTGGCGTTCTAACCTCCGGTGGATTTGTGAGGACTATGGTTAACTGCTCCTCAGATCTCTGCAGGGTAAATCCAGACAGCTAGCTAGACTATCTGTCCAATCCGAATTTTCTGTTTCATGACTAAAACTACTTTTGAATGTTCCACCAAAACAAGCTCCTTCCTGAAGTTATTTTGCAGCGGCAATGTGGCTTCGTCCGGTGCTTAGTGCTGGCCAAGAGGATTGTGATTGGTTTAAAGAAATGCCAATAAACCAGAACGCGTTTTTCTCCCATCCTGGAACGCAGTTTGGACTCGCCAGACCCTCCTCTGCAGCGCTGTGGAGGAAGGTCTGGCAATGCGAGACTATCATCATCGTAATCAATAAGCAACATCTATCAGTTGTCATCTCCAGTAGCCTCAGCTCCATCAATGCAAACAAAGAAATGGTGGATTTCCCTATTGGGTTTCCTGAGTGGATTCCGCGTGCATTCAGAACCACTTATCCTTAATCCGGGGACACTCCACACCGTTAACATTGAATCTGACTCCATGTCAACGAGATAACACCCTGGCACCAGGTGAAACCCTAGTACTGGTCAGCTCACCTGCTGACTTCAGATCAACAGATAACCCTTGATGCCAGGTGAAAACCTAGCGTGGCTTGCCTCTAGGCCTCTGGGCCCAGTGCAGTGACCACACATGAGAACTGTGGCTGGTGCTCCATCCACTTGCATTATTCACCACAGACATCAAGGTGTAGCCAACCTTTCATCTTATGGCTTATATTACACAGAGGCTGGGAAGCGTCTCCCACTCTGTCTTTGCCCTCAGGACTCAATGTTTTAATGGAGAGCAGGCGGTGACCTATTTCTCCTTTATTAAGACTGCAGGGAGGCAGATAGAGGAGAGAGGGCTCTTGGGGGATATGATCTAAGGCAAGTATGGCAGAGGCAAGTATTAAGGCAAAATAGTCTTCAAATACTCTGAGGGCCCTATCTTGCACTCAGCGCAATTGCCTTTGTACACCGATGCATGTATCATTCCTATTTTGCACCCAACGCACAGCAGACTTTTCCCTCCACAGACGCACGGCGGTAAATTAGGGAATGTATTTGCGCTCCTGGGGGCGGTTCAGCGAAAAGAGGAGGCGTGTTCCGGCGCAAACGTTACGTGGTGCTATTTTGCAGTTTCAGAAAACAATTCCGCCACTGACCAGGAAAAACCTGGTCTAAAGTCAGGGCGTGGCCTAAAGTCAGTAGCGTTATTCAGATGCTATTTTAGGGACGAATGCTTGGCCATAATGTAGCGTGTGCACAACGCGCATACACTTCTCTCATCTACAGCAGTTCACATTTTTGAAAACCATACATAATTACAAAGAAAAATATTACTGAAAATGCGCTTCAGGTGTTTGGATAGAATAGGAGGCATTTTACAGTACAGTCCTCAAAAAGTCGCAGCATTCTTTGTGGCTTGTTGTGTTTTACACATTTCCATGAATCATGGATGTGTTGATGACATAAATGAGGAAATATTAGAGGACTTAAGGAGACGTGATGTTGAACTACGGCGGGATTGGACACTCCGGCGGAATCTGGTTCGGGAGTAATGCGTGATGCGCTCCTGGTGGAGCGGGTGGACGGAGATAGAGTGGGGGGAGGAGGAAGGGGCACAACAGGAGCAGGTGGTGCGTTTGCGGACCCACGCTCCATGGCTGCAGCATCCTCTCCAGACTTGAGGAGACGCGCCCGAGAGGCCGCAGCAACATCGCCACCCGGCCAAGACGGGCATTTATTACTTTGCCGCATCTCGCATCGGCAGCTCCCGCTGGCGTGCGCCAGGCAAATCCGCCGTCATAATAGCAATCTGCCATGGAACAAGCGCGCCTGCTCTTAAAGGGAATGAGAGATGACGCTCTGATTGTTATTTTCACGTTACGCCCAAACCACACCTAGCTACTTCAGACCAACCCATTTTAGATTTGCGTCGGGCGCAAGAGTCATTTATCCCGCCGGTATCATAGCAACAGCGCCCGAGATCCGCCCACAAAGATACTTGCGTTTTGCGTTTCATACTTGCGTTTCAGATTGTTAAAATAGGGCCCTGAGACTCATATTATCCATCTGTGACATGTCAGGAATTTGTGTCAGGAAAAGTGTGCATCTAACTTGCAACACAAAATACTGTAAATACAAAAATGCAAAAAGCAGATGATCCTCTTATTTTAGAAACTGAAATTACAATTTTGCTTGAAAAATAACTGAAACCATTAATTGGTTATTAAAATAGATTAACTTATTTATTCATCGACTAATTGTTGAAGCTCTAAAAACATACTGTATAGGACTTTGCCTCTGATGTACACACACACACATATATATATATATATATATGTGTATATATATATATGTATATATATATATATATATACACACACGCACACACAGGCATGAATCCAGCAGGTTTCAGAAGATCACCTGAATCCATTCACCTGGTCATGAACCTTGGCTGGCTGCAGGGCAATTACTTTAATATCCCTGATCACTAATGAGTTGAATTCACTGTGTGTGTGTGTGTGTGTGTGTGTGTGTGTGTGTGTGTGTGTGTGTGTGTGTGTGTGTGTGTGTGTGTGTGTGTGTGTGTGTGTGTGTCTGCGCAGTTTTACCGTGTGTGTGTGTATTTGGGACACGGTTTTACTAACTGTGTGTGTATTTGCTTATGGCTGTTTCAATGCAGGTGTGTGTTTGCAGTTATGCAAACACACACAACTGCATGCATGCATATGTGTATACTCCATGGAGCTTGAAAGGGGGAGAGAGTGAAACCACTCCTTGTTCTAACTGTGTGTGAAACAAGATCCGTTAATGCGTCGTGCCATTCTCTGACTTCTCTGATTGTTTGCCTCACTCCTTACACAACAGATGAGTCTTTAAATGTCTTTGACCTTTCAATATGTTTTAATGTGTAGTCTGTAGCTCTTCAACATGTTTAAAGTACCATGAGTATGCTGTTTCAACAATAGATCTTTTTTCTGATTACCAAAACGCCAACCAGGGCTCTAGAGTGCGACCAAAATTTGTAAGGGTGCGACTAAGATTTTTCCTAGGTCGCACCGGTGCACCTAACGTCCTCGCATCCGCTGCCTCTCCACGAACGAAGCGATGTCGTTTATATCGATATGGTTTAATGTTGCGTTACATGACCCATTCCTTCTGTAAAGCCGTGCCTGTGTTTGGATCTCTCCTCCGCGCAGCCCCCCCCCCATTTACTCAAACACGGCTCCCCTGCAACATGGAGAGACCCAGCGCCGCTGGTCCAAACTGCTGACATTTGTCTACAGTTTTAATTGTTATTAACACAGCTTTATATTAAGTATGAGAGGGAAGCCTGTATTGGTACCAGTGTTTCCGCTGGTAACTCTCTGTTATTGCGGCCACCACGGTGAAAAACACAGAAGAAGTTATTGAATGCAACTAACTTCAGTTCATTGAGTAATAGCGTGTACGGAGCCTGCTGGACCTGGGCAAGAGATGTGACCCATGGCCACATTATCATAGTTCATAAAAATGCAGCGCAGCCAGTGACGGTACAGACATTTCATACACAAGACGGGTGTAACGCCGCTGACCCGCATTCGACCCGTGCTGGACTCGTTCTGAGTCAGCCTTCACTCTGTGAGTAGAATACGCTTGAGTCCATCGTACTCCCCCTCTGTCCCTATATGAGCTACTGGGCTATCCGGGTCTGTTATTGTTGTTGAAAACAAGTGAAGGAGCTTTCTCAGAGATATATATTTTTTAAATATATCCCAGGCTATTTATTTCAGATAATTTATTATGTGTTGCAGCTGTATATTTTCAAATTGGGAAGGAAACCCTGTCTTTGCATTTTATTTTAATCACATCTGTTTTAATAAAAGAGTTTGTGAAAAGTGGCTTTGACATAAAACTGAACATTTAGCCCACTTTGTAAAATATATATATATTAGAGATAGAGATATATATTGTGTAACGCCATTCAGCCGAAAAATACAGAGGTATGATTTTTAGTCCTGGACTAATGGAAGATCTGATAAGAATCAGTGTGGAGGGGCCCAGCTTGGAGAATTTTGATGCTAGGGAGTGTGGCAAGCTGGTTTAGCAAAGGCCAAAGGGGAAGAAGGCCAAATGACAGGTGTTGGCCATCTGAGGGGCATTTGACAGCAAGGGGGGACCCACTATAAGACTTTGAGTACAGTATAATTGTGCTTCAAATAAAAAAAAAAATTTACCAACTCCTTATTCTTGTTTAAAATAATTGACATAATATATATATGAATGTATATGGAGTGTGATAAAAAGGTGACCTTGAAATTGTGGCGTTAATGGCGACGCAAGAAAAAATTTGGGTGCACCTAAATTTTGTGCTAGTGCACCTAAATAAAAAAAGTTAGGTGCACCAGTGCAACCAAGGCAAAAAGTTAGTCTGGAGCCCTGCCAACCATTTCTGAAAACCATATTAGTTTTTCTTAAACTGAAACAGTTTCTTATGAAAATCTGTTGCTTCGGTAAGTACAAAGACTTTTAAGTTTAGTCGAGACGCTGGACAAAAGTTCTAACATCCGAGACTAAAGATTTGGCTGCCAAACAATATTGTGTTCAGCAGCTTTATTGTTAGACACTTACATTTATGAGGCCATAAAAAAACCAATTTTGATGCTCTCTTTATAAAGATGTATTTACAGTATATTGAGGCTGTGTTTTAGTTGGACCTAAACGGCAGGCACACTCATTTAAAAATCTTTAAAATTATCGAAATTATTTTGGAAAGTCATCAGCAGTAATATCAACTATACATTGCTTTTAGTAAATGGACTGAGACCTGTAGAAAACTCATTTTTCTTTTTAAACTTCTGAGTAATTAAAGTAACTAATGAGAAATGGCATAATCAGAACTTAATCGGAACTAGAGATGCACCGATTACAACTTTCTAGGTCCGATTCAGATTTTCTTTGAGTTAGGCCAGCCGATACCGATTTCAGCCGATTCCGATTTCATTTTTTCTAACCACTTTACAGCACACTCAAATATTTATTTTCTATCTTTTCTTTAATAGAACATTTTGCACAGAACATAGAAAATTTTTTTAACAGATAATGGATCACTATAAAATAGAACTGTATAAATGACTCCTGGTGTGGGAAATTCACACACATCTAAAGTGCAATGTTAGAATCATTTCCTTCTGTTCACATCCAATATCACACAAAAAAATGTGATTTGGATTTTTGGTGTGGTCCCTCCACGCCCTACTTTCTCCTTGCAGGTGTTGCATATTGCAAACTTGTTATCTTCTGCACACACGCTGAAGAATTCCCAAACAGCTGACATGTTGCTGGTTAATTAAGAGTCGCGTCCGTGTGTGCGTGCGTCCTTGAGAACTGTAACTCGTAAAACTTATGTCGTCAGTTAATTGTAGCATTGACCGGCATGAAATCGCCATATGTCAGACTGACCTGCCAGTCGCCGGTCATGGCCGAGCACATGAAAACCGGCCAATTCTGGTCACCGGCCGGTCTATCGGTGCATCTCTAATCAGAGCTATTTCATTTGAAAAATATGCAGGAATTTGTCTTGTTGATATTGGTGCAGAAAACAGAAAACTGCTGTTAAAGATTCATCAACTGGCACATGCTGTGCAGTATAGAACAGGGAGAAGAAGACGTTATATATATTGATACCTTGTGTGATCATTTTGGAGGATGTCTGTGGTTGATCACATTATTTCCGTGTCGTCACAGTAAACACTACCACCACTGCTGAGTTGTGTGTCAGAGCCCACACAGCTGGCTATAGGTTAGTCCTCGATGCCTCTGCCCCATGTATTATTCTGTCAGTGTAAGCCAGGCTGCGCCTGTCTTTTGTTTCTATACTGTATAAAGTACATCAGCTTGTCTCAAATGACACCATCTCCTTAATTGCTTCACTGTCCTTCCCCTCCTTCACACTAAGAAACAAGGTCAATTTTGAGGGCTTAGGAAAGTCTAACAAGTCTTCAGTTGAAAGAGAAAATATATTAATTAATAGAATTTCCTTTAGAAATTTGACAATTCAAAAACAGTACATCAAATGGGACTAAGAGCCATTAATGCAAAACAGCTGTTTGCTATTGGGGCCATTCATGTTTTGAGCTTATTAACGTAACTGTGTCCATGTTCGGATACCTGACTCAGTTTCCTGTCTTTTTGCTGTGTTTTTCCTGAGCGATTGCCCCCGAAGTGCAAATAGAATAATTTTACACACATCTAAGAATCTACGTGTGAATTTTCATATATGTAAATGGACATTTACATGTTTAATTAGTGTACGAAAGTGACTTTGATCAGAGAAAGCAGTAAGAAAGCTTGGGCAATGGTATAACTTTACATTCAAAGTGGAAATTAAGGAGTTGGAGTTGTTGAAGCAGGTCTTTTATTGTGAAGAACAGAAGTACGGTCCCGGATGTCTGGACAGCATTCATAATGTTAATTTGGGTGACTTGGTAATACGGTTAATACCCCGAAAACCGCACCCAGTGAGTTTTTACATTAGGGAGATAGGGATGTCCAATTATTGCCAAGGGTAGCGCACGGCTAATTTACCGGTGTACGCTTACTTTAGTTACTTTTGTAAAGTTAAAGCTAAAGTAAATGGTTATATTGTTAGAAAAGAAGAGAAGAGAAGTTACACTTTAGTTTGACACCATTAAATTAACTGAAAACATAATTTATATTCACATTTAAACAGATGTTGTGATTGAACATTAGCCAAAAAGTGTTTGAGTGTGGACACAGTTGCGTTAGTAGGCTTGGGCCGGTGTTATATTAAGACAAACACCGGACTGAACCGGTATACCGAATTGTACCGCTAGGTGTTCAAGATTCAAAATTCAAGATACTTTATTGTCATTGTATTAACACAACGAAATTCCGTTGGTGGCAATCAGTGCAGAAGCAGTAAATAAATAATAAAAACAAGATAAACAAATAAAAAGATAAAAAGATAAAGAACACACAAAAAAAAAGAATAAAAAAAGGCATCGCACAGAGTACTCATATGAGCATTTGCAGAGTTTTTTTATTTTAATTTTATGGTGTTGTAGTGCTTTTATAACAGTAGTCCTTTGTTCTTAGCAGCTGCAGGTTGTATTTGTGTGTTTGTGCGTGGAGAGTGGGATGATGGAGGAAGAAGCTGTTCCTCAGTCTGTTGTGTCCTGGGTGTGTTGCGTCCATGCTGATGCTACTGGCTCTTCTTTGTAGGTGGCCAGCATACACAGCATCTAGGTCCGGGAGCACAGCTCCTACAATCCTCTGTGCCGTTTTCACCACCCGGTGACCCCAAGTCCTTTTTGTTCTCTACTGTGCAGCTGTCATACCACACTGTGGCACAGAGGATGCTTTCTATTGTGGTAGGATAAAAGTTGACCGGCAGTTGAGAGGGAGACCGGCTTGTTTGAGTTTCCTAAGAAGTTCCTCTGTTGGGCTTTCTTTACCAGGTGGGATGTGTTGAGGGACCACAGGGCTCCAGACTAACTTTTTGCCTTGGTTGCACTGGTGCACCTAACTTTTTTTATTTAGGTGCACCAGCACAAAATTTAGGTGCACCCAAATTTTTCCTTGCGGCGCCATTAGCGCTGAATGCCGATACACGATATATAGCTCTGTATTTTTTTACAAAGTGGGCTAAATGTTCAGTTTTAAGTCAAAGCCACTTTTCACAAGCTCTTTTATTAAGACAGATTGTGATGTAAAATAAAATGCAAAGACAGGGTTTCCTTTACCAGCTTGACAAATATACAGCTGCAACACATGTAAATGAAAGTTATCTGAAATAAATAGCCTAGAATATATTATTAAATATAGACTTTCGACTCTGACCTGCGGCCCTTTCCTACATGTCATTCCCCCCTCTCTCTCCCCTTTCATGTATTCAGCTTTCCTATCAAAATAAAAGCCGAAATCTTAAAAAATAAAAAAGACCGAAAGACATAGGGAGACAGAGGGAAAGGGGGAGTGCGATTGACTGAAGCGTATTCTATTCACAGAGTGACTGCTGACTCATTATGAACGGGTCCAGCACGGGTTGAATGTGCTTTGGTGTGTTAAACCAGTCTTGTGTAGGCTATGAAATGTCTGTATCGTCACTACGCTGCATTTTTATGAACTATGATCCAGCAGGCTCCGTACACGCTATTACTCAATGAACTGAAGTTAGTTGCATTCAATAACTTCTTCTGTGTTTTTCGCCGTGGTGGCCGCAATAACAGAGAGTTACCAGCGGAAACACTGGTACCAATACAGGCTTCCCTCTCATACTTAATATACAGCTGTGTTAATAACAATTAAAACTGTAGACAAATGTCAGCAGTTTGGACCAGCGGCGCTGGGTCTCTCCATGTTGCAGGGGAGCCGTGTTTGAGTAAATGGGGGGGGGGCTGCGCGGAGGAGAGATCCAAACACAGGCACGGCTTTACAGAAGGAATGGGTCATGTAACGCAACATTAAACCATATCGATATAAACGACATCGCTTCGTTCGTGGAGAGGCAGCGGATGCGAGGACGTTAGGTGCACCGGTGCGACCTAGGAAAAATCTTAGTCGCACCCTTACAAATTTTGGTCGCGTTTCCGACCAAATTGGTCGCACTCTAGAGCCCTGGACCATGTGAGTTCTTTGGTTATGTAAATTCCCAGGAATTTGTTATTGACCCTGTCTGGTCCTGCTGCTTTGGAGATGTTTATTTTTCTCAGCGAGGAATTCACCTGATGGTGTTGTAGGATAAGTCCTGGCTCTTCCCTGGGCAAGGTCAGTTGGCCCCCCACTCTTTTGTTCTGTGATTCAAAACGTGCAAAGAACTGGTTCAGGGTTTCGGGGAGTGTCCTGTCATGACTGGTATGTGTGCACTTATAGTCTGTTATGGTTTAAATACTACTCTCACATGTGGGATTGATCGTTATTCAAAACTTTTTTTTTACATAACTGTCCAGCCATGGCTTTTGGTTTTGGGAAGACCTTGATGGTTTTGGTAGTTAATACTGTCTCAGTGCAGAAGTTAATCTAGGACGGCTGAGCTGTATTCATACAAGTCTGCTTCCCGTGCAAACACCTCCCGCTCTGTGCTGTCAAAACTGTCCTGCAGTAATGCGGTGGCTTCCACACTCCATACGTGTACAGGTTTAAAAGCTGGTCTTGTTGTGCAGACTAGTGGTCTATTGGATGGAGTCAGGACCAGTGAGATGTGGTCTGATAAGCCGAGGTGTGGAGATGGTGCAGCTTTGTAAACTCTAGGAATGTTGGTATAAACTTGATCCAGGGTATTTTTGTCTCTGGTCGGGAAGTTAATATACTTGGTAAATTTGACTGAAAACTATGAATATGATAGGCCAGGTGTTTGCCAATCAGAGAGCTTGTTCCCATGCTAATTTATATTGTTTTACCCAACCAGCACAAGGCCCCCAAGTGTAAGGGACAGACTGAATGGAGAGGCGAAATGACTTTGCAAATCTAATTTTGAATTGGATAAGGAAAAGAAGCAAGGAAATGGATTCGACCCTAAAGGAATTGCCCTTTTCAATGCCTTATTTAAAGCTATTCTTAATTCCGTATTTGAATTGAATTATTGATTCCTGTTTATTTTATTTTTTTTAAAGATTATGTTTTGGGGCATTTTTAACCCTTTATCTATAGAGGACAGCTGAAGACATGAAAGGGGGGAGAGAGGGGGAATTACATGCAACAAAGTGCTGCAGGTCGTATTCGAACCAGCGGCTGCTGCGTCAGGTGAGCTACCCAGGCGCCTTAATTCCTGTTTTTAAATAGATTTTTAAATGGGGGTATTCAGAAACCACATGATACTGTAAGCACAAGGAACACTGACTGGTCAAAGTGAAACTCTACTTCAGCTCCTCTCCCCTCCCACTTCACTTTGTTGTTTCTCTGCTTCCCCCCTTCCTCCTCCCCCAACCAACCAGCCTTATGAGGGCGATGGCTACAGTTTCCCCTAAGTGCCCCCCAACCAACCTCCCTACCCAACTGCACTGTCTCACCGTTACACAAGGCTGCCTTTCCCTATCCATTTTTAATCCTCTGCTTTTTCTCTCCTCTTGTCTTCCCTCAAACCCACCCCCTTTACTTCTCCCCTCACCTCCCCTCTCTTCTTTTGCCTCTTTGCTTTCCTCCCTACCTTGCCTCCAACACAATGGTTAATCATTTTGGCTGTGTCTGGTTTTGGGGATAATTATTTTTCATGGATAACACCCAAAAAAAAGCTAAGGAAAAACCTCTTAGCTTTCTGTTGTCTACTTGATGCTTGACATTTACATTTCTTTTTCTCGAGAATATGTCAAGTTGACTCTGGAAATCGTGACCTATGTTGAAATTAGATTTCTATTAGGTGAATGAAGTACAGCTGTAGTGGGTGGGACCATTTTTCTAGTCAGTATACTGTATTTCAGAGACAGAGTGAGGAGGAAGAGAGAGAGGACTGATATGGGTTTCTCTGCTCTTCCCCTCCGTGGAGGGCCACTTCTGTCACTGTGACAACCTCACCAGTCTGTGGGATGGAGATAATGGTCGCCTCGGAGACAGGTTGTCTAAATCATCTCCAGCATTACGAGTTCAACCCTAGTAGCCCATTAATCAGGCTCCCTGGCCACCGATTGGTTACGAAATAAACAAACAAAGCCTTCTGGTTAATGAAGTGTAGGTAAGAAAGGCAAAAACCCAAAGATCGTCATAGAGAAAGTTGGGAACAAATGTAATGGAGATTTAATGATTATTAGCTGGCATTTAAAAGGAAGTGAGATCTGGAGGTGGAGTTATTGTCACATTTATACCTCTTTACTTGTCTTCTTCTCGACATGTCAGATGGACTGCTGACATTACTGTGGGTCTGATAAATGGACTATTGTTTGGCATCTGTTGATGCACATCAAAGTTGAGCCACCTTTTAAATACAATATTAGCACCGTGTCCCAACCCTGAGATGATAAATGAACCTGGACAGACTATGTGATCCATTGTTTATAGTGCCAGTCAAAGAAACCACACGGGGAAAGTGGACCAGGATCAGTTGGCCCAGGTCTGTGTGCTGGAAAGAAGGTCAAAGCAAGCAGGTATATCCACACGATGTAATATACTGTAAAAGCAATGCCCTCATGGTTTATTATGTGCACCTAACAACAACAAAACAACGAGCTTCACTGAGGTTAATATATCACATGAGGATTCTTGTTACCTTTGAAATTAAATGTTTTGCTCTATGATGGATGTTTAACTTCTTATTCTGAGGGTCACACAGAGTGCGTCCACACACGTACAGTGCACTGGGTACAAACTGCAGCAAACACACTGTGTGTTAAAATGTGCTATATAAATACAGATTGCTTACTTACTTACTTACTTACACAAAAACAAAATAAATATAATTTGTGGGTGCTAAAATGATTTTGGTTTACTGGTGGTCAGCACACCACATTTCATATGTTGCTGTTTTACCTTGTGTGTTTCAGAACTGAAAAATACTTATCACATCTATAACGTGAGACAGGTGCGTTTGACGAGTAGGTCAAAAGTTGCAAAGAAAGTCCTGCACAATGTCTGACTTGCAAAAATAAATTGAAGAGCTGCAACGTTTCAGTACTAGACCACCTAGACTACTTTTCAAAAATTTAAATACAATTAAACTAAACAATTACATAGTTTACTCATAATTTTGAAATACTTAGTCTTTTTATGAGATATAGAAGTCATGATGTCACTCTGATGTAGGGCTGCAGCTATCGATTATTTTATTCAACAGATTATTACATTGAGTAATCAGATAAGAATTACTTCTGCTCTATTTACAAAAGAAAAATAAGATTAATAAAATAGTCTGCAGACTTTTGCCGGTGGGTAAACGAGGATTTCTTCTGTTGATTTCTTCCCATGGAGCCGACATGAAAACTATTTTAGTTTAGGTAACTTCTGCTGTCTGTCAGTCAGGTTAGCCAGCCGCTTTGCACTCTACTGCTGCTGACAGATGGCCGAGACGTTTACGGAAAACAGTCAGTATGGGTTGGATAATTACATCAAATACATGTTACATACTTTTACTTACTCTATAAAAATGTATCCATATCATTTAAAAGGCTTGGCAATCATACTTTATCAAGGCTAAGCTGTTACTTGCAGGTTTCAGGTGATTTGCAAAACTCGTAGCATGGCGATATTTCCTTGTATCTGGCACAACCTTATGGGAGTCATCGTTGCAAAGTTTGAAACTATTCCAGACGCTTGACTTTTTCCACCAATAGTTGCAGCCGAGTTGTAGCCCTCACATGGTCTACTTTCAGTTTGCTGGTAACGTTAGATGATAGCTCAGGCAAGATGCAGGAGGAATTGAGGCAGACCGTGACATGTTTTTCTGTCTGTCTATCGATTTCAGTACCCGGGACAGCGACGCACCTAGGCCTACACACACGCACCCCCACTAAACACACACAACACACAGCACTCCGTCGGAGAATGACTAGGCCTAATTATAATTCATGTTGATGCATGAATAAATAATGTGGGATGACTGTTCCTTATAACATGGGCTATTCTGGATTTTTGGGGTATTGCATAGTAGGCCTGCACGATTCAGGGAAAAATATGAATCACGATTTTTTTAGCTTAGAGTTGATATCAAGATTCTCTGCCATGAATTTTTCTCACGATGTGTAATGGTTATTGCACACATGAACCATGACAAAACAAAACAAAACAAATTGGCAGTACCAAACATAGATTTTTAGCACCTGTAGCACATTGCGCATCACCACAAGCCTGTAAACATAGAGGCTTCAATGAATCAAGAAAATAAAGTACATATTGGCCATTTATGTACAATAGGCTACCAAAAATAGTGACTCTGTCTGACACACCCACTGCTAGCCTAGCTAAGCACAGATCCTGGAGGTAACCGGCTCCATCTAGCCTACTGCTCCCAATAAGTGACAAAATAATGCCAACATTTTTCTATTTACATGTTGTGATTTGTATAGTCACAGCATGTACAAATAACAAGGTCACATGAGACACAGCCATCTTCTAACCATATACATACTGGGAACTATGGGCCTCATTCACCAACCGTTCTTACGAAGAAATGTGTTCTTAAACCCTTCTTACGAACTTTTTACGAAGATTCTGGCATTCACTAATGTTTTCTTTACTTGGATTTGTTCTTAGCTAAGAACAAAATCTACGAACACTGAAAAGCACTCTTACGCACATTTGAGTAATGACATTTTGCTCCAAATGATTGGTTACTGCATTTTATTTAATTCTACAGTCGTTTACAATGATAGTATTGTACTGTAATGTATTTCTGATCATTTGTTGAAAAAGAAATCATAGTATGCAAAAAAACACTAACACTGCAACTTACATTAGCAGTTAAACTGATTAAATCCTGCGTTATTTGGTGGTTGATTGCTATTTATGTGGCCAAAATGCAGTGGTAGAATGTAACAAAGTACAAATTCTTCGTAACTGTACTTAAGTAAATTTTTCACGTATCTGTACTTTACCTAAGTAGACTCAATAGTGCATAGCCTACTTTTGACTTTTACTTTGTTAAATTTTGCAAATTTTCTGATCAGTTTCCCCCAGCCAAAATGTCTTCCTGACCGTCACACGTTTGTCTCACCAGTGAAGTTTTGTTGCTGTAGATATAAATATGGGGCACCGCTGATCCAAGCCGGCTCCGGTGCTCCAGAGCCCAGGCACAGCGCCGCTGACCCTCGGTAATACAGCCTCCGGTAAAATTGAAAATGAAAATGTTTGTTTTTCATTATTCCCGTTTTTAAATCATAGTTGCCATCTATTTCTCTCCACAGCATTGTTTACTCCTGCGCCAGGCAGCATAAGATGCGTTCATATCTTATTTATTTTGCTGGACCTCTTCACATCTCCCCATTTGCGCTGCTTCACACACTTTATTTGCTTACTTGCACGGTTAAAGAAAATAAAACCGTCTTAAAATACATCCATGAATAAAACCAACCACATTCCGATTCTAACAAACATTTCCGTTTTATGCTGGTTAGGATAGGAACTTCTTTTTAAAAGCCAGGCCTTGTTTGTGGTAGTGGACATCTTCTACTTTTACTAAAGTAAATAGGTCTCTGGTTATTTGTACTTTTATTTAATTACTGAGATTCAGTACTTCCTCCACCGCCGCTCCGACAATCTCTAATACGCGCAGTCTCCCAGGAGGTGCACAGGAAGCGTCATGTCCTTATATGGGAATTTGCGGGGCGTTATCTTATGCTAATTAGGAACAACTGGCACGCGCTTTCAGTTACGAAGACGTGGGATTCATCAATCCTAAGAACACAGGTGCGAACAATTCTGTTGTTTAAGAACACGTCATGAATCCGACATAGACTTTTCTTAGGGACGTTCTTAAGAAGATATTTAAGAGAAAACTTAGGAAGATATTGGTGAATGAGGCCCAGTGTTCTCAGAAGGCGAAGTACTGCTCCTTCTGCTAATTGGGCAGAGTGATATTACTCTAACTCTGACCCCCAATTTCCACCAGCTGCGTAACGGCTGTGTCAATAGGTTTCCATTAAAGTCAGTGTGTGTATTTCCACTGACTGCAGAACGGCTGCGTTCCGACTGCGTCCCAGCTCCGGTGATCCGCAGCCCTCCGGAGCAGATACGCAGAGCTTCTGTTTTTGCCGGACGCCGGAGAGCTCCGCAGCAATTCAGCACACGGCAGATAGTGCGGGACAGGAAGTCGAGCACAGAAACAAAATAAACATCTGGTTAATTTTCAAAATAAAATACACGTGGCTCCTCTGGATGGAAACAAATTGTTGTTGGTTTAGTGAGATCCTGTGGGTCCTCGTGACTTCAGCTGTCAGTCATGGCCGCTGCCGTGCCGCAACAAATCCAGACCTGGTGGGTATTGACAGACGGCGGAGCACGCAGCAGACACGCAGCCGTTCTGCATCCTGTAGAAATCCGGAGTGAGCGAACTCTAGGCGAACTCTCTGCTCCTCACCACGGGGCTTCTCAGGTTTTTCTCATTATTTTTTAAAGTGATTTGGGGGCTTTCTGTAAGTTATTTCAAGGTACAATGTCTTAGAATATTAACATAATTCAATATTTCTCATATTTAAACATCATAATGAATCTATAACTGTTTTGACCCGTTCCAAAAAGGAATGTTTTAAACAGGCACTGCACTACACTACACTGCACTTCTCTGCATTTCCAGTAAATAAAGCATTAGTTTAATTAAAATAAAATGTCTCCCTCATAGGACATTAGATCCATTAAGGAAAATGTTGGGACTGCTTCTCTAGTGTCTAATAAAGTGTAATGTCATTAAGACAAAAACTCAAATTTGTTCAGCTTTTACGGGAAACAATTTAGCAAATTGTTGTTTGATAAATTGCAGGTTTAGCTTTCCTCTCTCTCTCTCTCTCTCTCTCTCTCTCTCTCTCTCTCTCTCTCTCTCTTTTCTCTTTCTCTCTCTTGCACACACACAAACACACACACACACACACACACACACACACACACACACGTCTTTACTCTAGTAGTAACAATTATACACACTCTGGCTTCATGTCACTGCGCCCCATACTGGAGTGATGATGTTTTTTCTGTCTCACACCCATCATCTCACACACCTAATTTGGAGTGAACACACTGTCACTTTGACTGATAATTCCATCTCCGTCCAGTTTGCCCCATGGCAGCCAATATTGCCTGGCTTTCCCAAACAACTAAACTTGGTGCCTGAGCAATAGTATAGCGTGCATGTACTGTAACAATTGGCACGCTGGTGTTGCATTGCACCTTTAGAGACGTTGCTGCAAACCAACTGCCTTTTGTTTTTACTATCCCAGTGGACTTTAAACGATCAGGTGGCGCTTCGAATCGCTTATAGGCTTCTGCATGACATTTTATTTGGTTTGGCAGCAAAAAAAAACAACTAATACATTAAAAAGATCTAAAAACTATGTAGTTATATCTTAATTTGCACAACATAACATATGGAGAAAATGTGTACTGTAAATTATACTACATGCCTGTAGTCTTTTGGTTCTTTTTGCTGTTCTTCTTAATGTGTAACTTTCACAAATGATTTTCTGTAATTGGTTTGGTTTGAAATTGTTCAACCGCTGTCAAGTTGCCTGTGGTTTTGAAATAATGTAATTTATTTTCCTTTTTTTAAGATTATCTTTGGCTTTTATTTGATAGAATAGCTGAAGACGGTAAAGGGGGAAGAGAGAGGGGGGGATGACATGCAGCAAAGGTGGATCCTGGGCCACTGCGATAAGGAGTGAGCCTTAGTTATATGGTGCATGCTCAACCAGGTGGGCGCCCCAATTTATTTCATTTTAATCATCAGCAGTCCAGTAAGGAAATCAGTCTAATTTTATCCCTTACACAGCACTATTGTCTCTACTTGACTGCTCGCTCTATAACACAGGGAAGAGTTGCATTGGTTTCTGTGAGTGTAAAAATATGTGTGAAACTTAGGGGAACCAATGTCTAGAAAAGTGACACCTAGTCTCCATTCTCATCTGTATGGACCCAGGGCATTTGACTCTCAGTAAAAAGATATGGATGATCTCATCTGAGTTGTCTGCGATGAAGCAAACATACAGGCAGGAGTCATAAAATATATGCCTAGGGCGGGGCACCGAACGTTGACACTTTTATGGCACCGAAAAAATATGAGTATCGAAAAATTATTTATCTTTCAGTGCCAAATTTTGGTTCCAAAAGTGTCTGAGCACGTAAGCGCAAGCTTACACACACACGGAGAGGTGCAGAGTAAACTACGTCGTCGGCTCTGCAGTTTTGTTGAAGTCACAGTGAGTCACGGCAATGCCGATGAAGTGGTTTCAAGTGTGGTTACAGTTTTTAAAAACTTTATGCAGACAGCGCTTGCTGCGATATGATATTGATGGCAAGCCGAAAGCGGTCGTGGTGCTGTTGACGTTACACTTCCTCTTAGACAAGCAGGCACAACAGTGGTTTCTCTGCCCTGATGACTGACTGACAGGCCAACCCGGTCTCACGGCAGTTCGTGTAAATGTACACGTTATTCTTAATCTATTGATACGTGTTCACGGAGACGTTTTTCTCGTTTTTTACGTGTAACTGTCACGTTATTTTTTACGTGTAAATGTCACATTATTTTCTCGGGGAAAGGACGCCGGGAGGTGGCCGAAAAGGTCGCTCCATAACCCGGAGACGCCCGCAGGCCGGCCTGCGGGGACCAGCCGGAGGCGGGCGAAAAGGACGCTCCATAAGCCGGGAGCGCGGCACGACGGCCCGCGGCGCCCACTGGGGACGCCCACAATAATGGGATGGCGGAGGTTGGGTTTTAGGGAAAAACTACGGCAGGGAAAGGGCACCTTAAACGTCCGGATATAAGCGCAACGCCGGGAAAGGGCGCTTTAAAGCGCCGGAAACGGAGCCACAGTAACACGCGGGACAAAACGCCACCAGCGCGGGGCCGCCATCCCTGGGAAACAAAGCGCCGCAAACAGGACGCGATCCCCGCTCGCCTGGGTGAAAGTCCTGTGTTGTTTGACCCATCCACCACCCCGACCAACCTCCCTTTCGGCTTTTTATATTACTCCCTACAATTTCGTGCTGTGGTAACGAAATATGCTTCCCATTGAAATACATTAGTTCACATTTTCGTGTTGTCCACCACGTAAAAAACGACAAAAACGTCTCCGTGAACATGTATCAATAGATTCAAATAACGTCACATTTACACGAACTTCCATGAGACCGGGCTGGACAGGCTGAGCTTGTAAGGCAAGGCACTTTTATTAAAGGTCCCATGACATGGTGCTCTTTGGATGCTTTTATATAGACCTTAGTGGTCCCCTAATACTGTATCTGAAGTCTCTTTTATATAGACCTTAGTGGTCCCCTAATACTGTATCTGAAGTCTCTTTTATATAGACCTTAGTGGTCCCTAATACTGTATCTGAAGTCTCTTTTATGTAGACCTTAGTGGTCCCCTAATACTGTATCTGAGGCTCTCTTTTATATGCGCCTTAGTGGTCCCCTAATACTGTATCTGAAGTCTCTTTTATATAGACCTTAGTGGTCCCCTAATACTGTATCTGAAGTCTCTTTTATATAGACCTTAGTGGTCCCCTAATACTGTATCTGAAGTCTCTTTTATATAGACCTTAGTGGTCCCCTAATACTGTATCTGAAGTCTCTTTTATATAGACCTTAGTGGTCCCTAATACTGTATCTGAAGTCTCTTTCCCGAAATTCAGCCTTGGTGCAGAATTACAGCCACTAGAGCCAGTCCCACAATGAGCTTTCCTTAGGATGTGCCATTTCTGTGTCTGCAGCTATTGAGGAGGAGAGAGGGGGGGGGCAAGGTGGAGGGTGGGGGTGTGGCCTTGACCAACTGCCACTTTGCTCGTTTGAAAGCCATGGTGTCTCTCTCTCTGTCATGGGTGGGCCAAATTCTCTGGGCGGGCAAAGCAGAGAAAGGGGAGGTAACCTTGCTCCTTATGACCTCATAAGGAGAAGATTCCAGATCGGCCCATCTGAGCTTTCATTTTCTCAAAGGCAGAGCAGGATACCCAGGGCTCGGTTTACACCTATCACCATTTCTAGCCACTGGGGGACCATAGGCAGAATTTTTAATTTTGATAACTGTTTTAATTCACAATTAAGGTGGAAAATAAAAGCTTTGTGTTTAATGTATTTTTGTTGATGTTGAAATGGATTTTAAAACATATGGTATCGAAAAAAGTATCGTTAGGAACCGGCATCGAAACTGAGGTATCGAAATTGGCACTGGATCAAAAGAGTTTGAACGATGCCCAGCTCTATATATGCCTGGCCTAAAGTTTTTGAGGACATTAAATGACTAAATCCCCACAGTTTTCCATACAATTCTGAGCAAAATGAAGCATTGTTGCACATTAGAGCACTTTCTATCTGTGTACGCCCGAAGTGTGCAGCTAACACATCGCCGCTACTGAAGAACATCTTGACAACCGATCAAAGGAGTTTTTTTAACTGCAGTACTAAAAAAGAGCCGGCCAGTATTATCTAGCCATGTCTGCTCTGCACTGCCAAACAGGAGCTTGAGGAGCATGCTTGTAAAGATCATAACAGACAGAGGCAGCAAACAGTTGATTGTGCTGATATCATTTTAATACTGAAGCAGCACAGTTGGATGGATGTGAGAAATTGTGGAAAATAACATTTTCCTGCAGTCTGATGAAAACAGTGTTATGGGGGACACAGTTTGTGTTTAGAGTATGAAAGGAACAGATAACATGAACCACCATTTTTATAATCTGATCATAGAAGAGAGTTCAAGGGCGTAAATCCCAGTGGGGTCTGGGGGGTCAAGACCCCCCTCCCCATCTAAGGGTTGTCCCCCCCATCCTAGAAATATCATTAAAACAATGCTGTGTATTGTACATAACATAATGATTCAAATATCTGCGTAAGTAGTAAAACAACACAAATCCCCCAAAAATGCTTTTTAAGTTTAGAAACATTTAGAGTTCCCCCTCCCTTGCCTCCCAGTGGTTTGGTCCACTGCCTGCTGTACGTTAGGATCTGCACTCGACTCACAGTCTCATCAGTTAGTGACAGGAATGTAGTAAGTAGGCAGTTCAAGGCTAGTTTTTCACATTAACATTGGATGAAGTTTTTCCTTTTCTCAAATAGAAATAATGCTGAGTAATTAAAGGTGCAATAAGTAATATTGTATGTAATACTGGCAGCTAGCGGTTAAAATAGTTACTGCACTACCAATTCAAAATACTGGAGAGTCGTTTCCCCCGCCCCCTCCTGCCCAGACTCGAAGTTCACGGGGGTTGCCAGGCTGAGACCGCAGCATTCACAACAATGTTGCTAGACGCTTTTCTCACATAGCCAGACATTACTTCACAGCACAGCAGAGTAGCTAACGTTAGATGCTAGTCTCACATAGCCAGACATTACTCCACAGCACAGCGGAGTCTTTTATATATGTCAATGAGCGGAGTAGCTAACATTAGATGCTAGTCTCACATAGCCAGACATTACTCCACAGCACAGCAGAGTCTTTTATATATGTCAATGAGCGGAGTA
Source organism: Perca fluviatilis (assembly GCF_010015445.1). NCBI lineage: Eukaryota > Metazoa > Chordata > Actinopteri > Perciformes > Percidae > Perca > Perca fluviatilis. Next base: position 2,108,659 of record NC_053133.1, on the reverse strand, counting down.
GCTAACATTAGATGCTAGTCTCACATAGCCAGACATTACTTCACAGCACAGCAGAGTAGCTAACGTTAGATGCTAGTCTCACATAGCCAGACATTACTCCACAGCACAGCGGAGTCTTTTATATATGTCAATGAGCGGAGTAGCTAACGTTAGATGCTAGCTATATTGAAAAAAGCCCGTGCTCACACGGAGCTCTGTAACCAACTGACAGACACACTTTTTCGGCTTAAAATTACAGTTTGAACCGCTAAAAACACAACAACCTCACAGTCCTCTCCACTAGCCAGTCAGGCACACTTCCTCGGCTTAGAATTACAATACGAAACGCTAAAAATACCACTACCTTGCCGACGGAACACACTTCATTGGCTTAGAATTATGGCAACAATCGCTAAACACACTGCAAACTCACAGTCCTCTCTTCCTGATTTACAGCCCCCCTCTCGTGGCTTAAAATAACTCACCGTTGTCGGCTCTAGCCGCTGAACTACACGTTGTAAACAGCCATGGGCTGCTTGCCTGGTCCTCCCGGTAACGTTAGCAGTTAACAGGGTTAGCATGGCGGTGTTAGCCAGGACCAGTCGGGATCACTTTACTGGCTGTGTCTCAATTGTTTTTGCGAGTAACCAACTCGGGTACTCTAGCTATATAATTCAATGTGAGTACACAAATGTTGAAATGACATAAAATGCCCGTCCCTAGTGGCTGTGATAAATTAGCCTGAAGCTATGCTTACCTGTTCAGGAGGAAATAAGCCAATTCTGCGTCCTTTTGGGATCTAAGCTGTCTCCATCTTTCAAATACATCTCCAATATTTACCAGGGGGTTGTTACGTCTCTGGTCACGCAACTGTTAGTAACATGCTGTTTTCTTTTTTTAGGTCGGGTAGAATCTATCTCCGTTGATCCTGTTCGTTTGTGTGCTGCTTTCATGGCTGTACTACCGTTACAGCTGTAGCGCGCTGGGTTTACGTTTTTACAGGTATATCTGGCAACCCGGCCTGGCTGTCAAACAACACACATAAACAGAAATTCCGTCACGGAATGTAAATTTCAAAAAGAAAAAATACTGACATTAGCATTGTTGTCAGAAAAGATAGTATTTCAGTTTAACATGTTTCCTTAATATCTGATGAGGCATTGGTGTCATTTTTGGATTTATTACAGTACAAATATTACATATTGGACCTTTAATGAATTAGTCATGACAAAAACGTTCACTATGTTAGCGTAATATAATGTAACGTTACCTAGCTTGTTTAATAGCTTGTTGGATAGAAATGCACCCACTACAACTAACGTTAACACGGCGATAAGCCTAACGTTATGTGTGTGAACTGATATTAGGGTCAATATTAAAGATCTACAGTTGTGTTTTGCTCAATATGAAGTTAAGTGGCAGATCAGTTAAATATATATCCTCTGTCCCAGACGAAACCTAATATGTGGAGGACGCAAGATCATTTTAGAATTATAATATGACCGCGTGGTGAACCTATGAATCTAACTCATATTTAGACATCTGACGTTAAAGATTGATGGTGTTGTTGCCCAGATAAAATGAGAGAGAAAAGAAAAACAGACATAAGATCCTTTTTCAGTACACCAAAACGCCAAGTAAGTACAATAAGTCCTCATATCAAGACAATTTGGTAACATCTTTATAAGAATGGGTGCTTATGGAAATACTAACGTCACTATGTCACAGGTAAAGGAGACAGAAAGAAGTGAGGAACAGGGAGACCAGGACAGTCAGGTGTAGAGTCTCAGGGAGACCAGGGACAGTCAGGTGGAAAGTCTCAGGGTGACCAGGGACAGTCAGGTGGAAAGTCTCAGGGTGACCAGGGACAGTCAGGTGGAAAGTCTCAGGGTGACCAGGGACAGTCAGGTGGAGAGTCTCAGGGAGACCAGGTACAGTCAGGTGGAGAGTCTCACCGGCAATTTCCACTGGATGCGGAACGTCTGCGGAACGTCTCCGGAACGTCGACGGAGTCATTAGGTTTCCATTAAAGTCCGTGTGTGTATTTCCACTGACTGCGGAACGTCTGCGTCCCTACTCCGTCCCAGTTCCGTCAGTCCGCAGCCCTCTGCAGCAGATACGCAGCAATTCAGCACACGGCAGATAGTGCGGGACAGGAAGTCAGGTGGAGAGTCTCAGGGAGACCAGGGACAGTCAGGTGGATTCTCAGGGAGACCAGGGAGAGTCAGGTGGAGAGTCTCAGGGAGACCAGGGACAGTCAGGTGGATTCTCAGGGAGACCAGGGACAGTCAGGCGTAGAGTCTCAGGGAGACCAGGGACAGTCAGGTGGAGAGTCTCAGGGAGACCAGGGACAGTCAGGTGGAGAGTCTCAGGGAGACCAGGTACAGTCAGGTGGAGAGTCTCAGGGAGACCAGGTACAGTCAGGTGGAGAGTCTCAGGGAGACCAGGGACAGCCAGGTGGAGAGTCTCAGGGAGACCAGGGACAGCCAGGTGGAGAGTCTCAGGGAGACCAGGGACAGTCAGGTGGAGAGTCTCAGGGAGACCAGGGACAGTCAGGTGGAGAGTCTCAGGGAGACCAGGGACAGTCAGGTGGAGAGTCTCAGGGAGACCAGGTACAGTCAGGTGGAGTCTCGGGAACCAGGGACAGTCAGGTGGAGAGTCTCAGGGAGACCAGGGACAGTCAGGTGGAGAGTCTCAGGGAGACCAGGTACAGTCAGGTGGAGAGTCTCAGGGAGACCAGGGACAGTCAGGTGGAGAGTCTCAGGGAGACCAGGGACAGTCAGGTGGAGAGTCTCAGGTAAGTGTGTTGAGCTTAGTTCATATTGTTGGAGGTGTGCGGCTGTCAGGGTTAGCAGATGAGTTTTACCAGTGGCTCACTAATTTACATTATGATCAGCTAATTTAACACGTGTACAAAAGTATTGTATTTCTTTTATATGGGGACACTTTTTCAAAATAAGTCATTATATTTTAAGGTATTTTTGTGGCTTGATTGTAAACAACTTAAAAATAAATACATGGTTTTAAAGAAGAATATTTTGGTCAATTTAATCAGCTTTTTCGTTGAATCAAGAGACACACTGGAAAGAAGGATAATGGTACAGTCTCCATGCTACACTAATGATAGTATTAAGGCTTTCCTCTGTGGACACATGTCCTTTACCAGTATAATTGTGGCTGTATCATTTGTATCCCCTTCAAAAATTGCTCTTCAGAAATTTTATGTTTATTGTCCCCCCTACTGTTAGATCAGATTTACGCCCATGGTTTACTAATCCAATCAAATGATATATGACCTGGGATGAGTATGCTGTTTGAAGGAAAACACATTTTAAGGCCATGAGCACTAATTACCACAGGATAATTGGTCACATTTAGTAATACATGATGGACAAAGTGGAAAAGTACAGGGAGACTCATCTGTAGTCGTCAAAGTGGACAAAGTAACTCCCTGAGTGCATATTTTATGGTCTGGAGACACATCAAAGTAATGTAACATTACCTGAAAGAAATCCAGTTTGCAGTACAGAATTCTTCCAGAATATTTACTGTCTCTCCCCCCCCCAATCTTACTGTAACATCTTTGCACATGTATGTTTGAGGCATCACTATTGTTACCTGCATTGTTAATATATCAGATACACATTTACTGTATGACTAAATGCATTCATGAAAATTCTTGATCATGTTCATTCTTGATCGAAAAAATTCCTTCAAAACTTGAGAAGATGTTCAGTATATTCCTTACCGTTCATGAAACTGGTCTTCATGGCCTTATTTTAGCTTCTACAATTGAAAGTTACATTACCTACAGGCTCCTGGATTTTCATGGAACTGGTGACTCTGTTTACAGTATGTGTCCTGCCCTCCTGAGTTTACAGCTTATGAGAGCACATTTAGCCGTGTGCTAATCAAGCTCTCATGCTCTTCCTCGCCAAGCAGCGGGCTTTAGGGAGCAGAGGGGAAACACTCGATCGATCCCCCGGCCTTCTGGACCATGTGAGAGGTCAGCCATCTCCCACCTCAAGGTGACTGGAGCGTACATAATCACACACATGCACTTGCATACTTACTTACTCCAAATAGTAAGTAAGTAAGCGCACCCTTCATTACACCCTCATTCCCGAATGCAGTCTACCAAAAATGATGTCTGTCTGATAGGTCAAGCCATGAAGTGAGCCTTTAATTAAGAATTTCCAGAGCCTTTGGTCCTGCACTTTAATCTTCTGCACCTCATTACATTAGCAGTGAATAAACACCCATGTCAAGGATGTGACTTTTCTCTCGGATTTTTGAATTAGTTGAAGACTTAACTCAACATTCATTTCTATTTTACAAACAGATGTACCTGTGGCTGTGTTTTGGTTTAATGGAACCATAACCCTCCATGTGCTGTAGTTACTCGTATCAAACACTTCCCCACCTTTTTCCTCCCCCCTCAATAATGTTGGCCAGACCTCTGCCAACCTTGACTCTACAAAAAAAACAGAGAAGGCTAAAGAGCAGAAGGTTAACCGAACAGACAGCAGAGATGTTAACAGACACAGAGCGAGTACAGCACACACATATAGTACACAGTGAGTACGTTTACATGCACATAATACGATTTTTGCCTTATTCCGAAAACAACAATATCCTGACTGAGCTGTTTACATGGCTAATGAAAGTGAATATTCCACTATACGATTCCAAATACGATTTCTTCAAAGTTTTCCACTGGTGGCGGAATTGTTCGACCATGTGAACACATTTTTAGTCCTTCAACCGAAGGATCCGATGTTTGGGAATATGCAAAAACCTGTTGATATTCAAGTCTTTCAAAATGTTTAAAAGTAGCTGTGTTTCTCCTTCATTTCTTTTGGGAATGTATCTCTACCGCTGCCTGGCAAACTGTTGACTGGATGGTTTGTGTACCACAACTAGACCGTAAACCGTAAACAGCCAAGAGGCAGTAAACTGCGATAAAAACCCTGATTGAGACACATATTCCAAATGCACTGTATACATGTCCAAAGAATCCAATCCAATCCACTTTATTTATATAGCACAATTTAAGCAAACAACAAGGTTACCAAAGTGCTTTACAGAGATAAAAATATAAAACAAAACAAAAACAAACACATCAACAATGACAGCAACAACAAAGACCACAGTAGCTCTTATGGTGAATCAAAAGCCAGGGAGTAAAAATATGTTTTTAAACGAGATTTAAAGGTGTGGAGGGTGGGCGCAACTTTAATGTGCGGTGGTAAATCATTCCATAATTTGGGAGCAACTGCTGAAAAAGAACGGTCGCCTCTGGTCTTCAGCCTGGTCCTGGGCACGTTCAGCCGCAGCTGATCCCCCGACCTCAATGACCTTGACGGGGTGTAAATGTGCAGGAACTCAGAAATATACTGAGGTGCCAACCCATTTAGCGACTTAAAAACAAACATTAAAATCTTAAAATGTATTCTAAAATCTACAGGAAGCCAGTGGAGTGAGGCCAAAATGGGAGTAATGTGGTCATGTTTCCGGGTACCTGTTAGCAGACGAGCAGCTGCATTTTGGACTAACTGTAGGCGTGAAAGAGAAGTTTGGTTCACGCCAATGTAAAGTGCATTACAGTAGTCCAAACGGGTCGAAATAAAAGCATGAATCACTTGTTCAAAAATTTTAAAAGATAAAACAGGTTTAATTTTGGCTAAAAGCCTCAATTGATAAAAACTAGATTTAACCACCATGTTTATTTGTTTATCAAGCTTAAAATCAATACCAAGTTTAATACCTAAATTGGTAACTACTGGCTTTACATATTGCTGCAGGGAACCAAGATTTACGGGAATGGAGTCACAAACCCGGCTGGGTCCAAACACAATGATCTCAGTTTTTTGTTCATTTAAATTAAAAAAATTAAAAGACATCCAGGCTTTAATATCCTTGAGACATTCAAGTAAAGGATTCAGGGAACCGTTTCCATCTCTTCTCAGTGGTAAATAGATTTACGAGTCATCCGCATAAAGATGGTAGGAAATACCATGTTTTTTAAAAATATTTCCAAGAGGGAGAAGGTACAATGAGAACAGTAGTGGTCCAAGAACTGAACCTTGAGGGACTCCACAGAGAAGGGGGGCAATAGATCATGTAGAGTCACCAAGTTTTACAGAAAAGAATCGGTCAGATAAATACGATCTGAACCACTGCAGGGCAGTATCATGGATGCCTACACAATGCTCTAGGCGAGAGATAAGAATGGCGTGATCAATTGTGTCGAAAGCAGCAGTAAGGTCTAAAAGCACAAGAATAACTGAAGAATGCCTCTAAAACCTGAATAATACAGGCATAACATGACGTCGGTGCGATGCCTTCACATGCTCCAGTCCACACAGATAGCAGTTTAGTTAAGATGAGCTAAGAGCTAATACATCTATGAAGATGCGAGCCGCGTGGGGACACGCGCAGCGGTGAAGATGAAAGAGGCAGTGGCTAGCTTACGTGGCTAACACAGTCAACAGTGCTAACAAAAAGCAACTCCATGGAGAGAGGGTGGTTCATTGGGTCAGTGGTTTATTTTTCTTTGGACTTGAAGTTGAATGGTCTTCTTTCTCTGTCTGTTGGTCCGCCATTGTGAGTCAGCCTTAATGAAATGTAGGCCTCCGGCACAATTAACGTACCACTTCTTTGCATCTTTCCTTGTCGAAAGTTCCCAATATCCGAGTAGAATAAAACGCAGCATAACCGGCACTGTCAAGCTGCATCTGGGCAGACGGGGAGAGACCAACCGCTGCTGACTGACATAAAAAGCGCCACCAACTGTGCACGCACATTTGAATTTAGGGCGGGAAAGTTGTCAGAGACACTCCTATTACAAAGCAGCAAATACAAGCGCTTTCATCAGTGGGATATATGCTCAATCACCATTGTTTTAACTCACTTTTTGATCGATAGGAACTTAACAGACAATTAACTAGAAGAAAATATTACGGATAATAATTTTATTCAGAAAATGCTAAATTCGGAAAAGGGCCTTGTTCGGAATATTCAAACCGAATATGCTGTTTACAAGACCTGTATCAAATTCGGAATATTGTAATTAATTAATAATGATTTGTAATAATAGTGAAATATTAGTGTGCATGTAAGCGTACTCACTGTTTATGTGACTGTTGACCTTGGCTTGGCCTAGTGTGCCCTGGTTAAGCAGTGTAATGATGAGGCACCATGTTGACATGGTGGTAATGACGTAAGGACCAGGGCACCTGAGGCCCCATTGCACCCCGGGGACTCTTGCACATATATGAATTCCCACGTGTCCATGCAACCAAAATAAGAGAGTGAGAGGAAGTGCCTTTTGTGTATGATCACTTTTTTTCACAGACAGAGCTGAAGACAGCCCCATACACTGTACAAGAGTGTGTTTGTACATATGTGCAATACTGCAATCAGATGTTCCTGGATGTTTCGTATCTGTGAGCACATGTGCATGTGTTTGTTAAGCCACTGGCAGCCCTCCAGGCTTTGTAATGCTAGCATTTATCCAGCTGAGGAAGATTGTCAGCCAGCATCTGCTAATGGCAGTCGTAGTTATAATTAGGAAGGCCATTAACAGTCCTCCATTATTCAATTGATTTGAATGTGTGCCCCTTTTTATGTGCTTTCTGACTCTCCCTCTCTTTCTGTCTGTTGTCTAGCCTAATCTTTCTTGCTCACTTTCTTTCTTGTTTACATGTTTATTACACAACTGTCCCAGTGTCTGCTCGTTGGCCAACAGTGGAGTTTCACTGTTAACCCAACTCCAGGCATACAGCTGACATAAGACACACACAACTTAAACCTGCACACACCAAGAAAGCCATGACTAGGAATTGGTTACAACCATGCTCCAACATTAGTCGATTGGTTAAAAATTATTCATAAAATGTACATTATGGAAAGACTAACATTTTTTATAAAAATGCAATCTGAAAATATTAAGGGATTGTGATCAAAATAGGTCATGTACATTAGCTCACAGAGACTAGACTTGCTTTAATGACCTTGCTAAATTGCCATTTAACTGAACTGCTGAGGAGACTGTGTTGTGTTATAGATTTTCATGAATACATGAGTATGTTACGTCTTTTGTTCAGATGTTTATAGTTGATTAAGGTTAAATGAAAGGGAGAACAAAGGATGGTAGGATAGTGTATCTACATGTGAAGAATTGTATGCACTTAATTGTCTTTTGAAACTTGAACTATGTCTGACCTTCCTGATAAAACTCCATACAAACATATTAATCTGTAAATGACAATTACCAAAAAGATTGTAGCTAAAAGTAATAGTCATGTGATAATCACTGTAAATAAATAATCAGTAGAAAAGAATAAATAAATAGTTAATCTGAGCCAATCAAAAGGCCCCACACAAACTTTTGATTGGAGTCACCCATTTTTTCAAACATAGCATAACATCCCTAATCCTGTAGGAATGTGAGTGGACAGGATCTCCCTATTTGAATAGTATAGCTCATCAAGCCAGTAAGGAGGTGAAGGCTAGCATACCTTTTTTGACTGTGTGTAAAATCCATTCTTACGTGTCAAATGCCAAATACTGCAGTCAGAGGGTAAGACTAAATGGGACAGATTTCAGAGAAGGATTGGATAACTGATTTCCAACCAGAATATATGACGGAATTAATCAGGGGCACGTTTGCATTTGTTGCAGATAGGACCCACCGCAGGGTAAATTTTCGTTTTTTGGGGTAATATGAGTTATGATGTACTACTTTGGACCGTATGTGTAGGCGTAGGGGTGTCCCAATTCTCCAAATCCACAATTTGATTTTTGACTTTAGATTTTAAGGTTCACAGTACGATTTAAATTAAAAACTTTTTTTAGCAGTGATGGTAATGCCTCAATAAGAGCCACTAGATAGCAAAAGGGTACAACAACAGTGTGAGTTTCTTGGAGTTAATAAGGCGTGCTTGAATGCACCATGAGTTTAACGCGGTGCATCTGAACACACTATGAAGTCCCGTTGGAGTCCACAGGCTTTACCATTTGTGGGTTGTTTACATAACTCGGGAAGGCAAAATGTTGCCAAACCAATGACTTCAAGGAAGCAGGGTTTTCCAGTTCTGTTGTTTCTCAGGAAAAATGCAGCTGCAGACTACAGAGGCCCGTTCCAGAAAGCAGGTTTAGTGAAAACTCTGAGTTGGTTAACCCTGAGATGAGGGAAACTCTGGGTTTTCTGTTCCAGAAAGAGAGGTAACTTCACCTCAGAGTCAGTTACTATGGTAACTGAGTCTGTGAACCTAACCTGGTCGGGAGCAGGTTTTCTTCAAGAAACCTCGAGTTTCTCTCATTCTCCTCCCTCTCAGAGGGAGGGGAAACTCCTTTCCTCATTCATTCATTCAGTCTGTATCAGGCGCATTTTAATGCAGTTTTATCTGCATGAATAAAAAAAACGTATTGGTTTATGTTAGGCAGACTAAAATGTTTTTTTTCTCAAACATGTCATGTCCTTTTGTCGACGATCCCGTTGATGAAAAAGCTGTATTAATTCACAGAGAGTTTACGTCGGGATGATATTGAGTCCCGAATATACTAGATGTTTTTTCATTTCCACATAACCGATTTGAGAGGTATTTTTTATCACAGTCTATTAGATATGATACCTTATCCTTACACTAGTTCAACATCGTGGACAGGCTTTAACATCCCAGCAGATTCTTTGTGTCGCATTACGTTTTTTGCAAACGGCAGTTTTCTTTATAACAGCAGCGGATCACACTGTAATAGTAAAGCTACTGTATGCAGAGCCGTCAGAAAAGTGTGATCGCTCTGAAACGTTTTTTAAACGTGTTCCCTGGACACAAACCAGTGAGAGCCATTAAAAAGAAATACATGATTATACTTATAATTCTGTTAATGATCATGGTTTACTTTTTCGCCCGCAGGATTGCACCTGAATAAAATTATAGGTGTAGCCTACATTTCCAGTTTTCACCAGTAAAGTTAACAGTGATTAAATATGAAATGAATACACTGTGAATGCGTAGGCCTACGCATTGACTCGAGCAGCAATTTTCTCCCACACCAATTCTCTCTCTTTTGCAGCAGCAGCCGCTGTCTTGCTTTTTTAACGAAATACATGTTCAAACCATAGACTGTTAATATCTATGGTTCAAACTCGCTCTTTGTGCGCATGAGTATTTCCGCCGACCCGTTTGTTTGTGGTTGTTACCATGGTGAATCGTAGAATCATGGCTCCATTCATACTGCCTTTTGTGCACGCGCGTAACCCTGAGTGAACATACTCCGAGTTGATTGAACAAACTCAAATCAGCTGTTCTGGAACCGAAAACTCAGAGTTTCCCATCTCAGGGTAAATCAACTCAGACATCAGGGTTAGACTCGGAGTTTGTTAAACCTCCTACCTGGAACGGACCCCTGGAAACTTAACATTAAACAGTGTTGTTAGCTGCATGCTACTGGTCTATAAGCTACGCTGTGTGTGTGTGTGTGTGTGTGTGTGTGTGTGTGTGTGTGTGTGTGTATGTTTTTTTTCTTTGGACATGCGCAAGTAGGCGGGTGTAGAGAGAGAAATAAATACTGGGGGAATTACCGATCCTGCTTTTGATTTCAATAATTGAAATTGAAAGCTCATGAAAGCTCATTTTTTTCCGATCAAAATTACAATCGTGACACCGCTAGTGTGGCACTAACACATCAAAGAGGAGTGAATCGTGTGGTTTAATTACAGAAATATGTCTGTAGGGTTATCGGGGGTTTCTCCAGGAAGCGGCCTATGAAACATTGCACAAAATGTCTCATTAGTGAATGAACCATCAATAGTGGATGGAACAAAGAAATTGTTGGTAATTGGTTTGAGGCTGGAGTAAGTGCTGCACTCAAAATGGCAGGTAATGAGACTGGACTGCACACACTAGCC